>NW_027045686.1:0-96506 GCF_025399875.1 Dalotia coriaria
ATCTTGAAAATGATAATTTTTACAAACACGTTTTATTTAATCTGCGTTTAACGCGTAAACAGCATAAAACGACAATTTTTAATTCGATTTTTATTAATTTTCTATTTGAAGCGATTCAACGCTAAAAAGCTTGAAAATTTTTTAAAAAAGACTTTTAGTTTAATTCTTTTAACGCTTAAAACAATAAAACGACAAATTTTTATTATTCGTTTTTATTAATATTGCGTCTATTTGAACGATTTCAACGATCTAAAATGCTTTGAAAATGATTATTTTAGCAAAACGCACGTTTTGAGCTTTAATCTGCGTTTTAACGCGTAAAACAGCATAAAACGACGAATTTTTATTATTCGTTTTTATTAATATTGCTTCTATTTGAACGATTTCAACGATCTAAATGCTTGAAAATGTTATTTTAGCAAAACAGCACGTTTTGAGCTTTTAATCTGCGTTTTAACGCGTAAAACAGCATAAAACGACGAATTTTTATTATTCGATTTTTATTAATATTGCTTCTATTTGAACGATTTCAACGATCTAAATGCTTGAAAATGCTTATTTTAGCAAAACAGCACGTTTTGAGCTTTAATCTGCGTTTAACGCGTAAACAGCATAAAACGACGAAATTTTTATTATTCGTTTTTATTAATATTGCGTCTATTTGAACGATTTCAACGATCTAAAATGCTTGAAAATGTTATTTTAGCAAAACAGCACGTTTGAGCTTTAATCTGCGTTTTAACGCGTAAAACAGCATAAAACGACGAATTTTTATTATTCGTTTTTATTAATATTGCTCTATTTGAACGATTTCAACGATCTAAAATGCTTGAAAATGATTATTTTAGCAAAACAGCACGTTTTGAGCTTTTAATCTGCGTTTTAACGCGTAAAACAGCATAAAACGACGAATTTTTATTATTCGTTTTTATTAATATTGCTTCTATTTGAACGATTTCAACGATCTAAAATTGCTTGAAAATTTATTTTAGCAAAACAGCACGTTTTGAGCTTTAATCTGCGTTTTAACGCGTAAAACAGCATAAAACGACGAATTTTTATTATTCGTTTTTATTAATATTGCTTCTATTTGAACGATTTCAACGATCTAAAATGCTTGAAAATGCTTATTTTAGCAAAACAGCACGTTTTGAGCTTTAATCTGCGTTTTAACGCGTAAAACAGCATAAAACGACGAAATTTTTATTATTCGTTTTTATTAATATTGCGTCTATTTGAACGATTTCAACGATCTAAAATGCTTGAAAATGATTATTTTTAGCAAACAGCACGTTTTGATCTTTAATCTGCGTTTTAACGCGTAAAACAGCATAAAACGACGATTTTTTATTATTCGTTTTTATTAATATTGTGTCTATTTGAACGATTTCAACGATCTAAAATGCTTGAAAATGAATATTTTAGCAAAACAACACGTTTAGAGCTTTGATCTGCGTTTTAACGCGTAAAACAGCATAAAACGACGAATTCTTTATTATTCGTTTTTATTAATATTGCTTCTATTTGAACGAATTCAACGATCTAAAATGCTTGAAAATGCTTATTTTAGCAAAACAGCACGTTTTGAGCTTTAATCTGCGTTTTAACGCGTAAACAGCATAAAACGACGAATCTTTTATTATTCGTTTTTATTAATATTGCGTCTATTTGAACGATTTCAACGATCTAAATTGCTTGAAAATGATAATTTTAGCAAAACAGCACGTTTTGAGCTTTTAATTTGCGTTTTAACGCGTAAAACAGCATAAAACGACGAATTTTTATTATTCGCTTTTTATTAATATTGCTTCTATTTGAACGATTTCAACGATCTAAAATGCTTGAAAATGCTTATTTTAGCAAAACAGCACGTTTTGAGCTTTAATCTGCGTTTTAACGCGTAGAACAGCATAAAACGACGAATTTTTATTATTCGTTTTTATTAATATTGCTTCTATTTGAACGATTTCAACGATCTAAAATGCTTGAAAATGCTTATTTTAGCAAAACAGCACGTTTTGAGCTTTAATCTGCGTTTTAACGCGTAAAACAGCATAAAAACGACGAATTTTTATTATTCGTTTTTATTAATATTGCGTCTATTTGAACGATTTCAACGATCTAAAATGCTTGAAAATGATTATTTTAGCAAAACAGCACGTTTTGAGCTTTAATCTGCGTTTTAACGCGTAAAACAGCATAAAACGACGAATTTTTATTATTCGTTTTTATTAATATTGCTTCTATTTGAACGATTTCAACGATTAATGCTGAAAATGTTATTTTAGCAAACAGCACGTTTTGAGCTTTAATTGCGTTTTAACGCGTAAAACAGCTAAAACGACGAATTTTTATTATTCGTTTATTAATAGCTCTATTGAACGATTTCAACGATCTAAAATGCTTGAAAATGCTTATTTAGCAAAACAGCACGTTTTGAGCTTTAATCTGCGTTTTAACGCGTAAAACAGCATAAAACGACGAATTTTTATTATTCGTTTTTATTAATATGCTCTATTTGAACGATTTCAACGATCTAAAATGCTTGAAAATGATTATTTTAGCAAGACGACGTTTTGAGTTTTAAGCGTTTTAACGCGTAAAAGCATAAAAAAGACGAATTTTTATTTTCGTTTTTATTAATATGTGATTCTTTTGAACGATTTCAACGATTAAAATGCTTGAAAATGCTTATTTTAGCAAAACAGCAGTTTTGGCTTTAATCTGCGTTTTAAGCGTAAAAGCATAAAAACGACGAATTTTTATTATTCGTTTTTTTAATTTGCATTATTTAACGCTTTATTGAATTAAAAGCATTGAAAATGCTTATTTATTAGCAAACACATTTTGACTTTTAATCTCGTTTTAACGCGTAAAACAGCATTAAACGAGATATTTTATATTCGTTTTTATTAATATTGCGTCATTTGAACGATTTCAAACGAATTTTAAGCTAGAACATGATTTTTTAGAAAACGCACGTTTTGATCTAAATCGCGTTATAACGTAAATTATAAAACGGATTTTTTAATATTCGTTTTTTATTAATTGCGTATTTAACGTTTAATCGTCTAAAATGTTAAAAGAATATATGCAAACTACGTTTTCTTTTATACGACGATTTTTAACGCTAAAACGCATTAAAAGCGTCTTTTACTGATTTCTTTTTAATTGCTTCTATTTTAAACGATTAACATCTAAAATGCGAAAATTCTTATTTTTGAAAAAACGTTTAATACGATTTCCGTTTTACTTAAAAACATAAAAAAGACTTTATATTTTAAAATTGCTTATTTAGCAAAATCACGATTAAATTGCTTTTAAATGATAATTTAGCAAAACACACGTTTTGACTTTAATCTGTTTTAATAAAATAATAAAAACGACGATTTTTTTATTAATTTTTTTAATATTGCTTATTGAACATTAACGATTTAAAATGCTTAAATGCTATTTAGCAACAACACGTATAGCTTTTAATCTCGTTTTAACGCGTAAAACAGCATAACGACTGAAATTTTTATTACTTTATTAAATGCTGAATTTTTATTTTAAAAGCGTTTGAGCTTAATCTTTTTAGCTAAAACGATAAGACGTCTTTATTCGTTTTATTACTAGCATAAAACGATTTTATTATTCTTTTTATTAAATGCTTATTTACATCAAATCTAAAATGCTTGAAATGTTATTTTAGCAAAAGACGTTTTGTTTAATCTTTTTAACGCGTAAAACAATAAAACAGAATTTTTTATTATTCTTTTTTTAATATTGCGTTCTTTTGAACGATTTCAACGATTATTTTGAGTTTAATCTGCGTTTTAACGCGTAACGATAAAAGCATAAAAGATTACAAAATTTTTTATTATTCGTTTTTAATTTATTAAGCCTTATTTGAACGATTTCAACGATCTAAAATGCTTGAAAATTTATTTTGTCATAAACAGCACGTTTCGAGTTTAATCTGCGTTTTAACGCGAAAACAGCATAAAACGACGAAATTTTTATTATTCGTTTTTTTAACTATTGCGTCTATTTGAACGATTTCAACTTGATCTAAAATGTTTGAACAATTGATTATTTGTCAGCAAAACAGCACGTTTTGATTTTAATCTGCGTTTTAAGCTCGTAAAACAGCATAAAACGACGAATTTTTATTTTCGTTTTATTTAATATTGCTTCTATTTAAACGATTTCAACGATCTATAAATCGAAAATGCTTTATTTTAGAAAACAACGTTTTAGCTTTAATCTGCGTTTTAACGCGTAAACAAAATAAAAAGACGAAATTTTTATTATTCGTTTTTATAAATATTGCGTCTATTTGAACGATTTCAACGATCTAAAATGCTTTGAAAATGATTATTTTAGCAAAACAGTACGTTTTGAGCTTTAATCTGCGTTTTAAGCTAAAACAGCATAAAACGACGAATTTTTATTATTCGTTTTTATTAATATTGCTTTCTATTTGAACGATTTCAACGATCTAAAATGCTTGAATATGATTATTTTAGCAAAACAGTACGTTTTGAGCTTAATCTGCGTTTTAAGCGTAAAACAGCATAAAAACGGCGAATTTTTATTATTCGTTTTTATTAATATTGCGTCTATTTGAACGATTTCAACGATCTAAAATGCTTGAAAATGATTATTTTAGCAAAACAGCATGTTTTAGCTTTAATCTGCGTTTTAACGCGTAAAACAGCATAAAAACGCGAAATTTTTATTATTCGTTTTTATTAATATTGCGTCTATTTGAAGATTTCAACGATTAAAATGCTTGAAAATGATTATTTTAGCAAAACAGCACGTTTTGAGCTTTAATCCGCGTTTAACGCGTAAAACAGCATATAAAACGACGAATTTTTATATTCGTTTTTATTAATATTGCGTCAATTTGAAATGATTTCAACGATCTAAAATGCTTGAAAATGATTATTTAGCAAAACAGCACGTTTTGAGCTTTTAATCTGCGTTTTAACGCGTAAAAGCATAAAAACGACGAATTTTTATTATTCGTTTTATTAATATTGCTTCTATTTGAACGATTTCAACGATCTAAAATGCTTGAAAATGCTTATTTTAGCAAAACAGCACGTTTTGAGCTTTTTAAACCGCGTTTAACGCATAAAACAGCATAAAAGCGACGAAATTTTTATTATTCGTTTTTATTAATATTGCGTCAATTTGAACGATTTCAACGATCTAAAATGCTTGAAAATGATTATTTTAGCAAAACAGCACGTTTTGAGCTTTAATATGCGTTTTAACGCGTAAAACAGCATAAAACGACGAATTTTTATTATTCGTTTTGATTAATATTGCTTCTACTTTGAACGATTTCAACGATCTAAAAATGCTTGAAATGCTTATTTTAGCAAAACAGCACGTTTTGAGTTTTAATCTGCGTTTTAACGCGTAAAATAGCATAAAACGACGAAATTTTTATTATTCGTTTTTATTAATATTGCGTCTATTTGAACAATTTCAACGATCTAAAATGCTTGAAAATGATTATTTTAGCAAAACAGCACGTTTTGAGCTTTAATTGCGTTTTAACGCGAAAACAGCATAAAACGACGAATTTTTATTATTCGTTTTATTAAATTGCTTCTATTGAACGATTTCAACGATCTAAAATGCTTGATATATCTTATTTTAGCAAAACAGCACGTTTTGAGCTTTAACTGCGTTTTAACACTAAAACAGCATAAAACGACGAAATTTTTATTATTCGTTTTTATTAATATTGCGTCTAATTTGAACGATTTCAACGATCTAAAATGCTTGAAAATGATTATTTTAGCAAAACAGCACGTTTTGAGTCTTTAATCTGCGTTTTAACGCGTAAAACAGCATAAAACGACGAATTTTTTATTTCGTTTTTATAAATATTGCGTCTATTTGAACGATTTCAACGATCTAAAATGTTGAAAATGATTATTTTAGCAAAACAGCACGTTTTGAGTTTTAATCTGCGTTTTAACGCGTAAAACATGCATAAAAACGACGAAATTTTTATTATTCGTTTTTTATTAATATTGCGTCTATTTGAACGATTTCAACGATCTAAAATGCTTGAAAATGATTATTTTAGCAAAACAGCACGTTTTGAGCTTTAATCTGCGTTTTAACGCGTAAAACAGCATAAAACGACGAATTTTTTATTTCGTTTTTATTAATATTGCTTCTATTTGGAACGATTTCAACGATCTAAAATGCTTGAAAATGCTTATTTTAGCAAAACAGCACGTTTTGAGCTTTAATCTGCGTTTTAACGCGTAAAACAGCATAAAACGACGAAATTTTTATTATTCGTTTTTATTAATATTGCGTCTATTTGAACGATTTCAACGATCTAAAATGCTTGAAAATGATTATTTTAGCAAAACAGCACGTTTTGAGCTTTAATCTGCGTTTTAACGCGTAAAACAGCATAAAAACGACGAATTTTTATTATTCGTTTTTATTAATATTGCTTCTATTTGAACGATTTCAACGATCTAAAATGCTTGAAAATGCTTATTTTAGCAAAACAGCACGTTTTGAGCTTTAACTGCGTTTTAACGCGTAAAACAGCATAAAAACGACGAATTTTTTATTATTCGTTTATTATTAATTGCTTCTATTTGAACGATTTCAACGATCTAAAATGCTTGAAAATGCTTATTTTAGCAAAACAGCACGTTTTGAGCTTTAATCTGCGTTTTAACGCGTAAAACAGCATAAAAACGACGAATTTTATTATTCGTTTTTATTAATATTGCGTCTATTTGAACGATTTCAACGATCTAAAATGCTTGAAAATGATTATTTTAGCAAAACAGCACGTTTTGAGCTTTTAATCTGCGTTTTATCGCGTAAAACAGCATAAAACGACGAAATTTTTATTATTCGTTTTTATTAATATTGCGTCTATTTGAACGATTTCAACGATCTAAAATGCTTGAAAATGATTATTTTAGCAAAACAGCACGTTTTGAGCTTTAATCTGCGTTTTAACGCGTAAAACAGCATAAAACGACGAATTTTTTATTCGTTTTTATTAATATTGCGTTATTTGAACGATTTCAACGATCTAAAATGCTTGAAAATGCTTATTTAGCAAAACAGCACGTTTGAGCTTTAACCTGCGTTTTAACGCGTAAACAGCATAAAACGACGAATTTTTATTATTCGTTTTATTAATATTGCTTCTATTTGAACGATTTCAACGATCTAAAATGCTTGAAATGCTATTTTAGCAAAACAGCGTTTTGAGCTTTAATCTGCGTTTTATCGCGTAAACAGCATAAAACGACGAAATTTTTTTTTATTCGTTTTTTTTAAATTTGCTTTATTTGAACGATTTCAACGATCAAAATGCGAAATCTTATTTTGAAAACAGCCCTTTTTAGCTTTTTAAACTGCATTTAACGCGTAAAACAACATAAAAAGCAAAAATTTTTTTATTCGTTTTTATTAATTTCTTCTATTTGAACGATTTCAACGATCTAAAATGCTTGAAAATGTTTTTTTTAACAAAACAGCACGTTTTGAGCTTTAATCGCGTTTTAACGCGTAAAACACATAAAACGCAAATTTTATTATTCGTTTTTTATTTTAAAATTGCGTCTATTTGAACTTTCAACGATCAAAAAGCGAAAATGATTATTAGCAAAACAACGTTTTGAGGTTTTTCACGTTTTAACGCGTAAAAACATAAAACAAAGAATTTTTATTTTTCGTTTTTATTATTGCTTCTATTTGAACGATTTCAACGATCCAAAATGCTTGAAAAAGTTATTTTGCAAAAACACGTTTTTTAGCTTTTTAAACCTTTTCGCTAAAACGCATAAAAAAGACGAATTTTTTTTATTCGTTTTATTAATATGCTTCTATTTGAACGTTTCAACGATCAAAAACGAAATGCAAACCCAAAAAAAACACGTTTTGAGCTTTTTTGCCCTTTTAACGCGTAAAACAGCAAAAAAAACGAAATTTTTTTTTATTCGTTTTTTTTTTAATATTGCTTTTATTTGAACATTTAACGTCAAAAAGCTTGAAAAAGTTATTTTACAAAAAGCACGTTTGAGCTTTTTAAACCGTTTTAACGCGAAAACAACATAAAAAAACGAATTTTATTATTCGTTTTTTTTTTATTGCTCTATTTGAACGATTTCAACGATCAAAAAGCGAAAAAGATTATTTTAAACAAAACACACGTTTTGAGGGTTTTCTGCGTTTTTAAAGCTAAAACACATAAAACGACAATTTTTTTTTATTCGTTTTTTTAATATTGCTTCTATTTTAACATTCCGATCTAAAGCGAAAACTTTTTTAGCAAAACGCACGTTTTTAGCTTTAATCTGGCTTTTGCGTAAAACAAAAAAAACGACAGAAAATTTTTTTTTATTCGTTTTTTTTAATTGCTCTTTTTAACAAATTTTAACGATCTAAAATGCTTGAAAAAGTTTTTTAGCAAAACAGCACGTTTTGAGCTTTAATCTGCGTTTTTTAAAGCGTAAACAACATAAAAAACGAATTTTATTATTCGTTTTTTTAATTTCTTTTATTTGAACGATTTAACGATCAAAAGCGAAAATGTTATTTTAGCAAAACAGCACGTTTGAGCTTTTTAATCTGCGTTTTTTAACCCCGTAAAACAACATAAAACGACGAAAATTTTTTTTATTCGTTTTTTTTTTAATTTCTCTATTTGAACGTTTTAACGATCTAAAATGCGAAAATGTTATTTTTAAAAAAAACACGTTTGACTTTAATCTGCGTTTAACGCTAAAACAGCAAAAACAGAATTTTTATTTTGTTTTTATTAATATGCTTTTATTTAACATTTCACGATCTAAAATGCTTGAAATGTTATTTTGCAAAAAAGCACGTTTTGAGCTTTAATCCGTTTTTCGCGTAAAACACATAAAACGGGTCTTTTTTTATTTTTTTTTATTAATATTACCTATTTGAACGTTTAACGATCAAAATGCTTGAAAATGCTTATTTTAGCAAAACGCACGTTTTTGGGTTTTAAACTGCGTTTTTAAAGCGTAAAAAACATAAAAAAAGAAATTTTATTTTGTTTTTTTTAATATTGCGTTTTTGAACGTTTCAACGATTAAAATGCGAAAATGTTTTTTTAGCAAAACAACACGTTTTGAGCTTTAATCTGCGTTTTAACGCTAAAACAACATAAAACGCGAAATTTTTATTTTTGTTTTTTTAATATGTCCTATTTGAACGATTTCCGATCCTTCGAAAAAGTTATTTTAGCAAAACGCACGTTTTTAGCTTTTTTGCTTTTAACGCGTAAAACAGAAAAAAACGACAATTTTTATTATTCGTTTTTTATTAATTTGCTTCTATTTGAAATTTCAGGATCAAAATGCTTGAAAATGCTTTTTTAGCAAAACAGCACGTTTTTACTTTAATCCGTTTTTCCCCGTAAAAAAGCATAAAAGACGAAATTTTTATTATTGTTTTTTTTTTAATATTGCGTCTATTTGAACGATTTCAACGATCAAAAAGCTTGAAAATATTATTTTAAAAAGCACGTTTTTAGCTTTTTAAACTGCGTTTTACGCGTAAAAAAGCATAAAAAAGACGAAATTTTTATTATTCGTTTTATTAATATTTTTTTTTGAACGATTTCAACGATCAAAATGCGAAAAATTTTTTTTACAAAACGCCGTTTTTAGCTTTAATCGCGTTTTTAAAGCGAAAAACAGAAAAAAAGACGAAATTTTTTTTATTCGTTTTTATTAATTTTGCTCTATTTGAACATTTTAACGATCTTTCGAAAATGTTAATTTAGCAAAACGCACTTTGAGCTTTTTAAACTGCGTTTTCGCGTAAAACCATAAAACGACGAATTTTTTTTTTTCGTTTTTTATTAATATTCTTTTATTTGAACGTTTCAACGATCAAAATGCTTGAAAATATTATTTTTTCAAAAGCACGTTTTGACTTTTTAATCTGCGTTTTAACCCCGTAAAAAAGCATAAAACGACGAAATTTTTATTATTCGTTTTTTTTTTAATTTTTCTATTTAACGTTTCAACGATCTAAAATCTTGAAAATGTTATTTTAGCAAAACGGGCCCTTTGAGCTTTAATCTGCGTTTTTTAAAGCGAAAACACATAAAACGACGAAATTTTTATTTTTCGTTTTTTTTTAATTTCGTCTATTTGAACAAATTTTAACGTCTAAAAAGCAAAGTTATTTTTGCAAAACGACTTTTAGCTTTAATCCGTTTTAACGCGTAAAAACATAAAAAAACGATTTTTTTATTCGTTTTTTAATTTCTTCTTTTGCATTTCAACGTAAAAAGCGAAAATCTTATTTTGCAAAACCACGTTTTTAGCTTTAATCGCTTTTGCAAAACATAAAACGGAAATTTTTTTTTATTCGTTTTTTTTTAAAGGGGTATTGAAACGTTTCAACGATCTAAAATGCTTGAAAATTTATTTTAAAAAAGCACGTTTTTAGCTTTAATCTTTTTATACGTAAAATAAACGCATTTTGAACGTTTTATTAAAAGCTCATTTGCAAAATGAATTTCAAAAGCAAATTTTGAGTTTAATTGCCCCTTTTAGCGTAAACAGCTAAAAAAAATTTTTTATTTTTTTATTATTTTTCTATTTGAAATTTCAACGACTAAATGCTTGAAAATGCTTATTTTAAAAACAGCTTTTAGCTTTAATCTGCGTTTTAACGGTAAAACCATAAAACGACGAAATTTTTATTATTCGTTTTTATTAATATTCGCTATTTGAACGATTAACGTCAAATTGGAAAATGTTTAATTTAAAAAAGCATTTTAACTTTTAAAGGGTTTTTAACGCGTAAAAAAAAACTAAAATTTTTTTTTATTCGTTTTTTATAATATTGCTTCATTTGAGAACGATTTCAACGATTAAAAGCTTGAAAATTTTTTTTACAAAAAGCAGTTTTGATTTAATCTGTTTTAAGTAAAACGCATAAAAACGAAATTTTTATTCTTTTTTTTATTATATGCGCTCTATTTGAACGATTTCAAATCTAAAATGCTTAAAATTATTTTAGCAAAGCAGCACGTTTTGAGCTTTAATCTGCGTTTTAACGCGTAAAACAGCATAAAACGACGAAATTTTTTTTTGGTTTTTATTAATATTGAGTCTATTTGAACGATTTCAACGATGTAAAATGCTTGAAAATGCTTATTTTAGCAAAACAGCACGTTTTGAGCTTTTAATCTGCGTTTTAACGCGTAAAACAGCAAAAAACGACGAAATTTTTATTATTCGTTTTTATTAATATTGCGTCTATTTGAATGTTTCAGCGATCTAAAATAGCAAAATGATTATTTTACAAAGCGACGTTTTTGAGCTTTTAATCTACGTTTTTAACGCGTAAAACGAATAAAACGACGAATTTTTTATTATTCGTTTTTATTAATATTGCTAAATCTATTTGAACGATTTCAACGTCTAAAGCTTGAAATGATTTTTAAACAAAACACGACGTTTTGAGCTTTAATCTGCGTTTTTAGCGTAATGCAACAAAAAAGTTTAATTATTATTCGTTTTTATTAATTTTGCTTCCTATTTGAACGTTTCAACGATAAAATGCTTAAAAACTTATTTTAGCAAAACGCACGTTTTTGAGCTTTAATCTGCGTTTTAACGCGTAAAAAGCATAAAACGACGAAATTTTTATTATTCGTTTTATTAATATTGCGTCTATTTGACGTTTCAACGATCTAAAATGCGAAAATGATTATTTTAGCAAAACACGTTTTGAGCTTTTAATCCGTTTAACGCATAAAAAACAGCATAAAACGACAGATTTTTAGTTTTTATTAATATCGCTATTGAACGTTTCAACGATCTAAAATGTTGAAATAGCTTATTTTAGCAACAGCACGTTTTGAGCTTTAATCTGCGTTTAACGCGTAAAACACTTTAAAACAGATCTTTATTTATTCGTTTTATTTAATAAGCTTCTATTTGAACGATTTCAACGATCTAAATGCTTAAAATGCTTTATTTTAGCGAAACAGACGTTTTAAGCTTTAATCTGCGTTTTTAACGCGTAAAACAGCAGCATAAAACTGAAGGAAATTTATATTATTCGTTTTTATTAATATTCGTTTTTATGAACGATTTCAACGATCTAAAATGCTTGAAAATGATTATTTTGAAAACAGCACGTTTTGAGCTTTAATCTGCGTTTTAACGCGTAAAACAGCATAAAACGACGAATTTTATTATTCGTTTTTATTAATATTGCTTCTATTTGAACGATTCCAACGATCTAAAATGCTTGAAAATGCTTATTTTAGCAAAACAGCACGTTTTTAGCTTTAATTTGCGTTTTAACGCGTAAAGGCATAAAAACGAAAATTTTAATTTTCGTTTTTATTAATATTGCGTCTATTTGAACGATTTCAACGATCAAAATGTTGAAAATGATTATTTTAGCAAAACAGCACGTTTTGAGCTTTAATCTGCGTTTTAACGCGTAAAACAGCATAAAACGACGAATTTTTTATTATTCGTTTTTATTAATATTACTTCTATTTGAACGATTTCAACGATCAAAATCTTGAAAATGTATTTAGCAAAACCGCACGTTTTGAGCTTTAATCTGCGTTTTAACGCGTAAAACAACATAAAACGACGGGAAAATTTTTTTATTCGTTTTTATTAAATTGCGTCTATTTGAACGATTTCAACGATCTAAAATGCTTGAAAATGATTATTTTAGCAAAACAGCACGTTTTGAGCTTTAATCTGCGTTTTAACGCGTAAAACAGCATAAAAACGACGAAATTTTATTATTCGTTTTTATTAATATTGCGTCTATTTGAACGATTTCAACGATCTAAAATGCTTGAAAATGATTATTTTAGCAAAACAGCACGTTTTGAGCTTTAATCTGCGTTTTAACGCGTAAAACAGCATAAAACGACGAATTTTTATTATTCGTTTTTATTAATATTGCTTCTATTTGAACGATTTCAACGATCTAAAATGCTTGAAAATGCTTATTTTAGCAAAACAGCACGTTTTGAGCTTTAATCTGCGTTTTAACGCGTAAAACAGCATAAAACGACGAAATTTTATTATTCGTTTTTATTAATATTGCGTCTATTTGAACGATTTCAACGATCTAAAATGCTTGAAAATGATTATTTTAGCAAAACAGCACGTTTTGAGCTTTAATCTGCGTTTTAACGCGTAAAACAGCATAAAACGACGAAATTTTTATTATTCGTTTTTATTAATATTGCGTCTATTTGAACGATTTCAACGATCTAAAATGCTTGAAAATGCTTATTTTAGCAAAACAGCACGTTTTGAGCTTTAATCTGCGTTTTAACGCGTAAAACAGCATAAAACGACGAAATTTTTATTATTCGTTTCTTATTAATATTGCTTCTATTTGAACGATTTCAACGATCTAAAATGCTTGAAAATGCTTATTTTAGCAAAACAGCACGTTTTGAGCTTTTAATCTGCGTTTTAACGCGTAAAACAGCATAAAAACGACGAAATTTTTATTATTCGTTTTTTTATTAATATTGCGTCTATTCGAACGATTTCAACGATCTAAAATGCTTGAAAATGCTTATTTTAGCAAAGCAGCACGTTTTGAGTTTTAATCTGCGTTTTAACGCGTAAAACAGCATAAAAACGACGAAATTTTTATTATTGTTTTTATTAATATTGCGTCTATTTGAACGATTTCAACGATGTAAAATGCTTGAAAATGCTTATTTTAGCAAAACAGCACGTTTTGAGCTTTAATCTGCGTTTTAACGCGTAAAACAGCATAAAACGACGAAATTTTATTATTCGTTTTTATTAATATTGCGTCTATTTGAACGATTTCAACGATCTAAAATGCTTGAAAATGATTATTTTAGCAAAACAGCACGTTTTGAGCTTTTTAAACTGCGTTTTAACGCGTAAAACAGAATAAAAACGACGAATTTTTATTATTCGTTTTTATTAATATTGCTTCTATTTGAACGATTTCAACGATCTAAAATGCTTGAAAAAAGCTTATTTTAGCAAAACAGCACGTTTTGAGTTTTAATCTGCGTTTTACCGCGTAAAACAGCATAAAACGACGAAATTTTTATTATTCGTTTTTATTAATATTGCGTCTATTTGAACGATTTCAACGATCTAAAATGCTTGAAAATGATTATTTTAGCAAAACAGCACGTTTTGAGTTTTAATCTGCGTTTACCGCGTAAAACAGATAGAAACGACAAAATTTTTATTATTCGTTTTTATTAATATTCCTTCTATTTGAACGATTTCAACGATCTAAAAATGCTTGAAAATGCTTATTTTAGCAAAACAGCACGTTTTGATTTACTGCGTTTTAACGCGTAAAACAGCATAAAAACGACGAAATTTTTATTATTCGTTTTTATTAATATTGCGTCTATTTGAACGATTTCAACGATCTAAAATGCTTGAAAATGTTTAATTTAGCAAAACAGCACATTTTGAGTTTTAATCTGCGTTTTAACGCGTAAAACACATAAAACGACGAATTTTTATTATTCGTTTCTTTAATATTGCTTCTATTTGAACGATTTCATTTCAACGATCTAAAATGCTTGAAAATGATTATTTTAGCAAAACAGCACGTTTTGAGCTTTAATCTGCGTTTTAACGCGTAAACAGCATAAAAACGACGAATTTTTATTATTCGTTTTTATTAATATTGCCTTCTATTTGAACGATTTCAACGATCTAAAATGCTTGAAAATGCTTATTTTAGCAAAACAGCACGTTTTGAGCTTTAATCTGCGTTTTAACGCGTAAAACAGCATAAAACGACGAAATTTTTATTATTCGTTTTTATTAATATTGCGTCTATTTGAACGATTTCAACGATCTAAAATGCTTGAAAATGATTATTTTAGCAAAACAGCACGTTTTGAGTTTTAATCTGCGTTTTAACGCGTAAACAGCATAAAACGACGAATTTTTTTATTATTCGTTTTTATTAATATTGCTTCTATTTGAACGATTTCAACGATCTAAAAATGCTTGAAAATGTTTATTTTAGCAAAAACAGCACGTTTTGAGTTTAATCTGCGTTTTAACGCGTAAAACAGCATAAAAACGACGAATTTTTTATTATTCGTTTTTATTAATATTGCGTCTATTTGAACGATTTCAACGATCTAAAATGCTTGAAAATGATTATTTTAGCAAAACAGCACGTTTTGAGTTTTAATCTGCGTTTTAACGCGTAAAACAGCATAAAAACGACGAATTTTTATTATTTTCGTTTTTATTAATATTGCTTCTATTTGAACGATTTCAACGATCTAAAATGCTTGAAAATGCTTATTTTAGCAAAACAGCACGTTTTTGAGCTTTAATCTGCGTTTTAACGCGTAAAACAGCATAAAAACGACGAAATTTTATTATTCGTTTTATTAATATTGCGTCTATTTGAACGATTTCAACGATCTAAAATGCTTGAAAATGATTATTTTAGCAAAACAGCACGTTTTTTAAAACTTTTTAAACTGGGCTTAACGTAAAACAGCAAAAAAAGACGAATTTTTATCATTGTTTTTTTTAATATTGCTTCTATTTGAACGATTTCAACGTCTAAAATGCTTGAAAATGTTTTTTTGAAAAAAAGCGTTTTGGGTTTAACGCGTTTTTAAAGCGTAAAACAGCATAAAACGACGAAAAATTATTCGTTTTTTTTTAATTTGCGTCTATTTGAACGATTTCAACGATCTAAAATGCTTGAAAATGATTATTTTAGCAAAACAGCACGTTTTGAGTTTTTAACTGCTTTTAACGGTAAAAAAACAAAAAAAGACGAATTTTTTTATTCGTTTTATTAATATTTTTATTTTGAACGTTTCAACGATTAAAATTTGAAAAAGCTTATTTTTTGAAAAGCACGTTTTTTTCAATCTGCGTTTTAACGATAAAAAAGCATAAAAAAAGAGAAATTTTTTTTTTTCGTTTTTATTAATTTGCGTCTATTTGAACGATTTCAACGATCTAAAATGCTTGAAAATGATTATTTTAGCAAAACAGCACGTTTTGAGCTTTAATCAGCGTTTTTTAAAGCGTAAAACAGCATAAAAAAGACGAATTTTTTTTTACCTTTTTTATTAATTGCCTATTTGAACGATTTCAACGACAAAAAATTTTTGGGTATTTTAGCAAAAAAAGCACGTTTTTTAGTTTAATCTGCGTTTTTAAGCGAAAAAAGAAAAAACACGAAATTTTTTTTTTATTCGTTTTTTTTTTTAATATTGCGTCTATTCGAACGATTTCAACGATCTAAAATGTTGAAAATCTTATTTTAAAAGCAGCACGTTTTGAGCTTTTTAAACTGCGTTTTTAAAGCGAAAACACATAAAACGACGAAAATTATTGGTTTTATTAATATTGCGTCTATTTGAACGATTTCAACGATGTAAAATGCTTGAAATGTTATTTTAAAAAAAGACGTTTTGAGCTTTAATCTCGTTTTAACGCGTAAAAAAGCATAAAAAAGACGAAATTTTTATTATTCGTTTTTTTTAATATTGCGTCTATTTGAACGTTTTAACGATCTAAAATGCTTGAAAATGATTATTTTAGCAAAACAGCACGTTTGAGCTTTTAATCTGCGTTTTAACCCCGTAAAACAGCATAAAACGACGAAATTTTTTATTATTCGTTTTTATTAATATTCTTCTATTTGAACGATTTCAACGATCTAAAATGCTTGAAAATGCTTATTTTAGCAAAACAGCACGTTTTGAGCTTTAATCTGCGTTTTAACGCGTAAAACAGCATAAAAACGACGAAATTTTTATTATTCGTTTTTTATTAATATTGCGTCTATTTGAACGATTTCAACGATCTAAAATGCTTGAAAATGTTTAATTTAGCAAAACAGCACGATTTTGAGCTTTAATCTGCGTTTTAACGCGTAAAACAGCATAAAACGACGAAATTTTTATTATTCGTTTCTTATTAATATTGCTTCTATTTGAACGATTTCAACGATCTAAAATGCTTGAAAATGCTTATTTAAAAAACGTTTATGCTTTAATGGTTTTAGCTAAAAACAAGCAATTTATATAACGTAAATTTTATTATCGTTTTTATTAATATTCGTTATTTGAACATTTCAATTAAAACTGAAATATTATTTAAAAACAGAAAATTTTACTTTAAAAACGCAGTTTTTATAACGTTTACGACTAAAATTTTATATTACGATTTTAAATATTCCTTTTATTTTGAATTTCAACGATTAAAATGCTTAAATTTATTTTTAAAAAACATCGCAAGCTTTTAATCTGCGTTTTAACCGTAAAACAGCATAAAAACGAAATTTTTATTATTCGTTTTTATTAATATTTCTATTTGAACGCATTTACGTTTAAAGCTTGAAAATGTAATTTAGCAAAACACATTTGTTTAATTTGCTTTAACGCTAAACACATAAAACGACGAAAATTTTTATTATTCGTTTTTTTAATATTGCTTCATTTGAACGATTTCAACGATCTAAAATGTTAAAAGAAATTACTTTTAACAACGTTTTAGCTTAACTGCGTTTAACCGTAAAACAGCAAAAACGACGAAATTTTTATTATTCGTTTTTATTTAACGTTTCTAACGAATTAAAATGCTAAAATGCTAAAATAGATTTTTTTAAAAACGCGTTTTGAAGCTTTAACGCGTTTTAAGCTTAAAATGATTTAAAAATTTCTTTTTCGTTTTTAACGTTAAAATGCTTGAAATGAATTTAACGCAAAATCTTGAAATGTTTTTTAGCAAACATGCGTTTTAGCTTAATCAGCGTTTAAAACGCTAAAACGATTTATAACGACGAATTTATTATTAACGTTTTATGCATATTGCGATTTTAGATTACAGACGTTTTAATATATTGATTTATTTTAACAATAAAACGTTTTGAAATTTTAATCGTTTTTAAACGCGTATACTAAAACGAAATTTATACGTTTTATTTTTCTTCTATTTAAGAGTTTCAGTTTAAACGTTTGAAAATGCGTAAATTAGCAAAACGCATTTTGAAAGATTTTTTTAATGCGTTAAAGCATAAAACGACAAATTTTTATTATCGTTTTTATTAATAACGTCTATTTGAACGATTTCAACGATCTAAAATGCTTGAAAATGATTATTTTAGCAAAACAGCACGTTTTGAGCTTTAATCTGCGTTTTAACGCGTAAAACAGCATAAAAACGACGAAATTTTTATTATTCGTTTTTATTAATATTGCGTCTATTTGAACGATTTCAACGATCTAAAATGCTTGAAAATGATTATTTTAGCAAAACAGCACGTTTTGAGTTTTAATCTGCGTTTTAACGCGTAAAACAGCATTAAAACGACGAATTTTTATTATTCGTTTTTATTAATATTGCTTCTATTTGAACGATTTCAACGATCTAAAATGCTTGAAAATGCTTATTTTAGCAAAACAGCACGTTTTGAGTTTTAATCTGCGTTTTAACGCGTAAAACAGCATTAAAACGACGAATTTTTATTATTCGTTTTTATTAATATTGCTTCTATTTGAACGATTTCAACGATCTAAAATGCTTGAAAATGCTTATTTTAGCAAAACAGCACGTTTTGAGCTTTAATCTGCGTTTTAACGCGTAAAACAGCATAAAACGACGAAATTTTTATTATTCGTTTTTATTAATATTGCGTCTATTTGAACGATTTCAACGATCTAAAATGCTTGAAAATGATTAATTTAGCAAAACAGCACATTTTGAGCTTTAATCTGCGTTTTAACGCGTAAAACAGCATAAAACGACGAATTTTTATCATTCGTTTTTATTAATATTGCTTCTATTTGAACGATTTCAACGATCTAAAATGCTTGAAAATGCTTTATTTTAGCAAAACAGCACGTTTTAGCTTTAATCTGCGTTTTAACGCTAAAACAGCATAAAACGACGAAATTTTATTATTCGTTTTTATTAATATTGCGTCTATTTGAACGATTTCACGATCTAAAATGCTTGAAAATGATTATTTTAGCAAAACAGCACGTTTTGAGTTTTAATCGCGTTTTAACGCGTAAAACAGCATAAAACGACGAATTTTATTATCGTTTTTATTAATATTGCTTCTATTTGAACGATTTCAACGATCTAAAATGCTTGAAAATGCTATTTTAGCAAAACAGCACGTTTTGAGTTTAATCTGCGTTTTAACGCGAAAACAGCATAAAACGACAAATTTTATTATCGTTTTTATTAATATTGCGTCTATTTGAACGATTTCAACGATCTAAAATGCTTGAAAATGATTATTTTAGCAAAACAGCACGTTTTGAGCTTTAATCAGCGTTTTACGCGTAAAACAGCATAAAACGACGAATTTTTTTACCGTTTTTTAATTTTTTCTCTTTTGAACATTCAACGATTAAAACTTGAAATTATTATTTAGCAAAACAGCACGTTTTCTTTAATCTGCGTTTTAACGCGTAAAACAGCATAAAACGACAAATTTTATTATCGTTTTTATTAATTGCGTCTATTTGAACGGTTCAACGATCTAAAATGCTTGAAAATGATTATTTTGAAAACACGTTTTGAGCTTTAATCTGACGTTTTAACGCGTAAAAAGCATGAAAAAATTTTTAGTACCCCTTTTTATTATTTCTTTCTTTGAACGATTTAACGATCTAAAAGCTTGAAAACAAATTTTTGCAAAACAGCACGTTTTATTTAATCTGCGTTTTAACGTAAACGCATAAAAGCAAAATTTTTATTATTCGTTTTTATTAATATTGCGTCTTTTGAGAATCGTTTCAACGATAAAAGCATAAAATGCTTATTTTAAAAGCACGTTTTGAGCTTTAATCTGCGTTTTAACGAGTAAACAGCATAAAAACTGAAAATTTTTATTTTAGTTTTTATTAATTTAGCTTTATCTTTTGAACGATTTCAGCAATCTAAAATGTAAAATGTTTTTTTACAAAAAGCATTTGAGCTTTAATCTGCGTTTTACGCGTAAAACAGCATGAAAAGCAAATTTTAATCTTTTATTAAATTTCGTCTATTAGAACATTAACACTAAAACGTTGAAAATGATTATTTTAGCAAAACAGCACGTTTTGAGTTTAATCTGCGATTTTAACGTAAAACAGCATAAAAACGACGAATTTTTTATTATCGTTTTTATATTACTTCTATTTGACGTTTAAAACGATCTAAAATGCTTGAAAATGCTTATTTTAAACGTTTATTTTTGCTTTGAATCCGTTTAACACGTAAAAGCTAAAACGACGAAATTTTTATTATTCGGTTTTATTAATATTGCGTCAATTTGAACGATTTCAAGATAAAAAGCTTAAAATATTTTTATTTTAAAAAAAAACTTTTAGCTTTTAATTTTTTAGGGAAAACAGCATAAAAAAAAAAATTTTTAAAAACGGGTTTTTTTTTTTATTCGTTTTTTAAATTTCCTCTAAAAAAGAAAAATTTTTTAGCAAAAAATTTGAAATCTTTTAAAAAAAACAGCAAAAAGAGTTTTATTTTCGGTTTTATTAAAGCTAAGAAAAATTTTTTTTTTTTAAAAAAAGTTATTTTACAAAACAACGTTTTAGCTTTAATTTTTTAAAAAACAAATAAAACGGCTTTTTTTTTTTTTTTTAAAAGCCGAAATTTCCCGTTAAAAAAATTTTTCTTTTATTTTTGCAAAAAGCAGTTTTAGCAACTCGTTTTAAGCTAAAAAAAAAAAAGGAAAAATTTTTTTTTTTCTTTTTTTATTCGTTTTTTTAAATTTAATTAAAATTTAAAAAAAAATTTTGAAAAATATTCTAGCAATTCGTTTTAAAAATAAAAAAAACTAAAAAGGAAAAATTAGTTTTTATTATTCTTTATTTAACATTTAACGATTTAAAAAGTTTAAAAGAATTTTTTAAAAAAAACGTTTTTAGCTTTAATCTGCGTTTTTGGTAAAAAACATAAAAAAACGAAATTTTATTATTCGTTTTTATTAATATTGCGTTTTTTTTGGGTTAAAAATTAAAAGGGAAAAAAAAAGTTTTTGGTTTTTTTCCCAAAAAAAAAAAAAAAAAATTTTTTTTATTTTTGTTTATTTCTTTAAAACTAAAATGCTTGAAAAGCTTATTTTAGCAAAAAACAGCACGTTTTGAGTTTTAATTTCGTTTTAACGCGTAAAAACAGCATAAAAACGAAATTTTTTTTTTTTTTTTAAAAGGGGTTTTTGGCCATCTAAAATGCTTGAAAATGATTATTTTTTTTAAAAAAAACCTTTAGCTTTAATCTGCGTTTTAACGCGTAAAAACATAAAACGACGATTTTTTTATTCGTTTTTTTTTTAAAATTGCTTCATTTTAACGATTTCAACGATCAAAAATGCTTGAAAAAAATTAAATTTTTGCAAAAAAGCACTTTTTATTTAATCTGCGTTTGCAAAAAACCTAAAACAACAAATTTTTATTTTTTTTTATTAATATGCGTCTATTTGAACGATTTCAACGATCAAAATGCTTGAAAATGATTATTTTAGCAAAACGCACGTTTTGAGTTTAATTTTTGCAAAAAAAAATAAAAAAAAAAAATTTTTATTATTCGTTTTTTTTTAATATTTTCCAAATTTTAACGATTTCAACGATCTAAAATGCTTGGAAATGCTTTTTTAGCAAAACAGCACTTTTTTTTTTTTTTAACGCGTAAAACAAAAAAAAGGGGAAAATTTTTTTTTTTTTTTTTATTTTTTTAAACAATTTAAACCCAAAAAAGTTAAATTTAAGCAAAAAGACTTTTTGGTTTAACCAAAAAACAAAAAACAATTTTTTTTTTTTTTTTTATTAATTTGCTTCTATTTGAACGATTTCAACGATCTAAAATGCTTGAAAATTTTTTTAAAAAAACCTTTTGGTTTTTTTCTGCGTTTTAACGCTAAAAAAGAAAAAACAAAAATTTTTTTTTTTTTTTAAAATTTTTCCATTTAACAAATTTTAAGACTAAAATTGAAAAAGAATTTTTTTGCCAAAAAAAGTTTTACTTTTTTCGCTTTTAACGCAAAAAAAAAACCCTTTTTTTTTTATTCGTTTTTTTAAAATTTTTTATTTGGGGTTTCAACGATTAAAATTTTTAAAAATTTTTTAAAAAAAGACGTTTTTTTTTAATCTTTTAACCTTTTAAAAAAAAACGCAAATCTTTAATTTTTTTAAAAGCCTTTTTAAAGTTTAACTTTTTTGAATTGTAAAAAAAGCACTTTTATTTTTCTTTTTAACGCGTAAAAAACATAAAAAGCAAATTTTTAATTGTTTTTTAAACGCAATTTGAAGAAAAAGTTAAAAAGCTTAAAAAAAGCAAAAAACCGGGGGTTTTAAATTCGTTTTAACGCGTAAAAACATAAAAAGACAATTTTTAATTGTTTTTTTTAAGTTTTTTTTGGGGTTAAAAAACTTGGTTTTTTTTTTAGCAAAAAAAGCAGTTTTTTTAATTTGGTTTTAGGGGTAAAAACTAAAAAAACAATTTTTAATTCTTTTTAAAAAGCGTTATTTGGGTTTACGCTAAAAGCTTAAAAAGGGATTTTTAAAAACCCCTTTTATTTTAAATTTCGTTTTAACGAAAAAACTAAAAAAACCAAAAATTTTTTTTTTTGAAAAAATTTTTTTTTTTTTAAGGGAAAAACCTTAAAAGTTATTTTTGCAAAACGGTTTTTGAGTTTTAATCTGCGTTTTAACGCGTAAAAACACATAAAACGACGATTTTATTATTCGTTTTTATTAATTTTTTAATTTAACGTTCATAAAATGCTTAAAAGTTAAATTTAAAAAATTTTTGAAACAGCTTTAATTGAGTTTAATCTGCGTTTTAAGCGTAAAACACTAAAAATCACTGGTTTTTATTATTAGTTTTTAATATTGACTCTATTTGAAGATTTAACGATCTAAAATGCTTGAAAAGCTAATTTTAGCAAAACATTTTGAGCTTTAATTGTTTTGCGTAAAACACATAAAACAACAATTTTTTATTTTCGTTTTTATTAATATGCTTATTTGAACGATTTAACGATCTAAAATGCTTAAATGTAATTTTAGCAAAACAGCAAGTTTTGCTTTTAATCTGCGTTTTAACCGAAAAACATAAAAACGACTTTTTTATTCGTTTTTTATTAATATTCGCTTTTGAACATTTGAACGATTTCTAAAAGATTAATTTGAAACGCTTTTTTAGCTTTAATTGAGGTTTATTGCTTTAATGCGTAAAAACGACTTAAAATCGTTAAATTTTTATTAACGTTTTATGATTAAAATCTTTAACTATTTAGCAAAACAGAACGTTTGAAAATGATTTTTTAAACGTTTCGTTTAACTCGTTTAACGACGTAAATATGAAAAAACGATTTTTTAATTTTTATTTGACATTTTAACATTAAAATTTGAAATTTATTATCTAAAATGCTTTAAGCTTATTGCGTTTTAACGCAAACACATTTTTTAATACTGTTTTTAAGCGTAAAAATTAAACTAAAATTTTATTTGCGTTTTTATTAAATTGATCTAATTTGAAATTGTAAACGCTTAATTTGAAAAATTTAGCAAACAGCATTTGAGTTTTAACGCGTTAACAGCAAAAACAAAACATTAAATATCGCGTTTTTATAATATTCGTTTTTTGAATATTGTTCTTTAAGATTTCAACGATCTAAAATGTTGAAAATGCTTAGTTTTAGCTAAAACTGCGTTTTAACTCTAAGGTTTTAACGCGAAATTATAACGTAAAATCTTTATTATTCGTTTTTTAATATTCGTCTATTTGAACGATTTCAACGATCTAAAAGCCTTGAAAATGTTATTTTAGCAAAACGCAGTTTTGCTTTAATCGCGTTTAAGTAAAAGTTACTAAAAGACAATTTTTTATTACGTTTCTTATACTAAATGCTTAAACTTATTTTTGAGCTTTAATCTGCGTTTTTAACGCGTAAAACAGCATAAAACGACGAATTTTTATTATTCGTTTTTAGTAATACTCGTTCTATTTGAACGATTTCAACGATCTAAAATGCTTGAAATAGCTTATTTTAGCAAAACAGCACGTTTTGAGCTTTAGTCTGCGTTTTAACGCGTAAAACTGCACAAAAAACGACAAATCTTTTTATTATTCGTTTTTATTAATATTGCTCTATTTGAACGATTTCAACGATCTAAAATGCTTGAAAATGCTTATTTTTAGCAAAAACAGCACGTTTTGAGCTTTAATCTGCGTTTTAACGCGTAAAACAGCATAAAACGACGAAATTTTTATTATTCGTTTTTTTAATAATTGCGTCTATTTGAACGATTTCAACGATCTAAAATGCTTGAAAAATGATTATTTTAGCAAAACAGCACGTTTTGAGCTTTAATCTGCGTTTTAACGCGTAAAACAGCATAAAACGACGAATTTTATTATTCGTTTTTATTAATATTGCTTCTATTTGAACGATTCCAACGATCTAAAATGCTTGAAAATGCTTATTTTAAAAAAAGCACGGTTTAATCGCGTTTTAACGCGTAAAACAGCATAAAACGACGAAATTTTAATTTCCGTTTTTATTAATATTGCGTCTATTTGAACGTTTCAACGATCTAAAATGCTTGAAAATGATTATTTTTGCAAACAGCACGTTTTGATTTAATCTGCGTTTTAACGCGTAAAACAGCATAAAACGACGAATTTTTATTATTCGTTTTATTAATATTGCTTCAATTTGAACGATTTCAACGATCATAAATGCTGAAAAAAGCTTTATTTTAGCAAAACAGCACGTTTTGAGTTTTTAAACTGCGTTTTAACGCGTAAAACAGCATAAAAACGACGAAATTTTTATTATTCGTTTTATTAATATGCGTCTATTTGAACGATTTCAACGATCTAAAATGCTTGAAAATGATTATTTTAGCAAAACAGCACGTTTTGCGCTTTAATCTGCGTTTTAACGCGAAAACAGCATAAAACGACGAAATTTTTATTTTTTTGTTTTTATTAATATTGCGTCTATTTGAACGATTTCAACGATCTAAAATGCTTGAAACTGATTATTTTGAGCAAAACAGCACGTTTTGAGCTTTTAATCTGCGTTTAACGCAAAACAGCATAAAACGGCGAATTTTTATTATTGTTTCTTATTAATATTGCTTCTATTTGAACGATTTCAACGATCTAAAAATGCTTGAAAATGCTTATTTTAGCAAAACAGCACGTTTTGAGCTTTAATCTGCGTTTTAACGCGTAAAACAGCATAAAACGACGAATTTTTTATTATTCGTTTTTATTAATATTGCTTCTATTTGAACGATTTCAACGATCTAAAATGCTTGAAAATGCGTATTTTAGCAAAAACAGACGTTTTGAGCTTTTAATCTGCGTTTTTAACGGGAAAACAGCATAAAAACGACGAAATTTTTATTATTCTTTTATTAATATTGCGTCTATTTGAACGATTTCAACGATCTAAAATGCTTGAAAATGCTTATTTTAGCAAAACAGCACGTTTTGAGTTAATCTGCGTTTTAACGGCGTAAACAGCATAAAAACGACGAATTTTTATTATTCGTTTTTTATTAATATTGCTTCATTTGAACGATTTCAACGATCTAAAATGCTTGAAAATGCTTATTTTAGCAAAACAGCACGTTTTGAGCTTTAATCGCGTTTAACGCGTAAACAGCATAAAAACACAAATTTTTATTATTCGTTTTTATTAATATGCGTCTATTTGAACGATTTCAACGATCTAAAATGCTTGAAAATGTTATTTTAGCAAAACAGCATTTTGAGCTTTAATCTGCGTTTTAACGCGTAAAAGCACATAAAACGACGAATTTTTATTATCTGTTTTATTAATATTGCTTCAATTTGCGATTTCAACGATCTAAAATGCTTAAAATGCTTATTTATAAAACAGCACGTTTTGAGCTTTAATCTGCGTTTTAACGCGTAAAACAGCATAAAAACGACGAAATTTTATTATTCGTTTTTATTAATATGCGTCTATTTGAACGATTTCAACGATCTAAAATGCTTGAAAATGATTATTTTAGCAAAACAGCACGTTTTGAGCTTTTAATCTGCGTTTAACGCGTAAAACAGAAAAACGACGAATTTTTTTTTATTCGTTTTTATTAATATTGTCAATTTGAACGATTTCAACGATCTAAATGCTTGAAAGCTTATTTAGCAAAAACAGCGCATTTTGGCTTTTAATCGCGTTTAACGCGTAAACAGCATAAAAACGACGAAATTTTTATTATTCGTTTTTATTAATATTGCGTCTATTTGAACGATTTCAACGATCTAAAATGCTTGAAATGATTATTTAGCAAAACAGCACGTTTTGAGCTTTAATCGCTTTAACGCGTAAACACATAAAACGACGAATTTTTTATTATTCGTTTTTATTAATATTCGTCTATTTGAACGATTTCAACGATCTAAAATGCTTGAAAATGTTATTTTAGCAAAACAGCACGTTTTGGCTTTAATCTGCGTTTTAACGCGTAAAACAGCATAAAAACGACGAATTTTTATTATTCGTTTTTATTAATATGCGTACTATTTGAACGATTTCAACGATCTAAAATGCTTGAAAAGTTATTTTACAAAACAAGCACGTTTTGAGCTTTAATCTGCGTTTTAACGCGTAAACACATAAAAACGACAGAATTTTTATTATTCGTTTTATTAATATTGCGTCTATTTGAACGATTTCAACGATCTAAAAATGCTTGAAAATGATTATTTTAGCAAAACAGCACGTTTTAGCTTTAATCTGCGTTTTAACGCGTAAAACAGCATAAAACGACGAATTTTTTATTATTCGTTTTTATTACTATTGCTTCTATTTGAACGATTCAACGATCTAAAAATGCTTGAAAATAGCTTATTTTAGCAAAACAGCACGTTTTGAACTTTAATCTGCGTTTTAACGCGTAAATCAGCATAAAAACGACGAATTTTTATTATTCGTTTTTATTAATATTGCTTCTATTTGAACGATTTCAACGATCTAAAATGCTTGAAAATGCTTATTTTAGCAAAACAGCACGTTTTTAGCTTTAATCTGCGTTTTAACGCGTAAAACAGCATAAAAAAGACGAAATTTTTATTATTCGTTTTTATTAATATTGCGTCTATTTGAACGATTTCAACGATCTAAAATGCTTGAAAATGATTATTTTAGCAAAACAGCACGTTTTGAGCTTTAATCAGCGTTTTAACGCGTAAAACAGCATAAAACGACGAATTTTTATTATTCGTTTTTATTAATATTGCTTCTATTTGAACGATTTCAACGATCTAAAATGCTTGAAAATGGTATTTTTAGCAAAACAGCACGTTTTGAGCTTTTTAAACTGCGTTTTAACGCGTAAAACAGCATAAAAACGACGAAATTTTTATTATTCGTTTTTATTAATATTGCGTCTATTTGAACGATTTCAACGATCAAAATGCTTGAAAATGATTATTTTAGCAAAACAGCACGTTTTGAGCTTAAATCTGCGTTTTAACGCGTAAAACAGCATAAAACGACGAATTTTTATTATTCGTTTTTATTAATATTGCTTCTATTTGAACGATTTCAACGATCTAAAATGCTTGAAAATGCTTATTTTAGCAAAACAGCACGTTTTGAGCTTAAATCTGCGTTTTAACGCGTAAAACAGCATAAAACGACAAAATTTTTATTATTCGTTTTTATTAATATTGCGTCTATTTGAACGATTTCAACGATCTAAAATGCTTGAAAATGCTTATTTTTAGCAAAACAGCACGTTTTGAGCTTTAATCTGCGTTTTAACGCATAAAACAGCATAAAAACGACGAAATTTTTATTATTCGTTTTTTTTTAATATTGCTTCTATTTGAACGATTTCAACGATCTAAAATGCTTGAAAATGCTTATTTTAGCAAAACAGCACGTTTTGAGTTAAATCTGCGTTTTAACGCGTAAAACAGCATAAAAACGACGAAATTTTCATTATTCGTTTTTATTAATATTGGGTCTATTAGAATGATTTCAACAATCTAAAATGCTTGAAAATGATTATTTTAGCAAAACAGCACGTTTTGAGCTTTTAATCTGCGTTTTAACGCGTAAAACAGCATAAAAACGACGAATTTTTTATTATTCGTTTTTATTAATATTGCTTCTATTTGAACGATTTCAACGATCTAAAATGCTTAAAAATGATTATTTTAGCAAAACAGCACGTTTTGAGTTTTTAATCTGCGTTTTAACGCGTAAAACAGCATAAAAACGACGAATTTTTATTATTTGTTTTATTAATATTGCTTCCATTTGAACGATTTCAACGATCTAAAATGCTTGAAAATGCTTATTTTAGCAAAACAACACGTTTTGAGTTTTTAAACTGCGTTTTAACGCGTAACACAGCATAAAAACGACGAAATTTTTTTTATTCGTTTTATTAATCTTGCGTCTATTTGATCGATTTCAACGATCTAAAATGCTTGAAAATGATTATTTTAGCAAAACAGCACGTTTTGAGCTTTAATCTGCGTTTTAACGCGTAAAACAGCAAAAAACGACGAATTTTTTATTATTCGTTTTTATTAATATTGCTTCTATTTGAACGATTTCAACAGATCTAAAATGCTTAAAATGCTTATTTTAGCAAAACAGCACGTTTTGAGCTTTTATCTGCGTTTTAAAGCGTAAAACAGCATAAAAACGACGAAATTTTTATTATTCGTTTTTAACTATTTTGCTTCATTTGAACGATTTCAACGATCTAAAATGCTTGAAAATGCTTATTTTAGCAAAACAACACGTTTGAGTTTTAATCTGCGTTTTAACGCGTAAAACAGCATAAAAATGACGAGATTTTTATTATTCGTTTTTATTAATATTGCGTCTATTTGAACGATTTCTAACGATCTAAAATGCTTGAAAATGTTATTTAGCAAAACAGCACGTTTTGAGCTTTAATCTGCGTTTTAACGCGTAAAACAGCAAAAAAGACGAATTTTTATTATTCGTTTTATTAATATTGCGTCTATTTGAACGATTTCAACGATTTAAAATGCTTGAAATGATTATTTTAGCAAAACAGCAATCTTTTGAGTTTAATCTGCGTTTTAACGCGTAAAACAGCATAAAACGACGAATTTTTTATTAATCTGTCGTTTTAATGTAAACATTTGAACGATTTAACTATTAATGCTTTGTAAATGCTTTTATTTGAAAACGAGTCAACGATTTTAAATGCTTTGAAATCTTTTTTAACAAAACAGACGATAAATTAACTCGTTTTTATTAATTCTTTTAAAATACTGCAATTATTTGTAATCGATTTTCTAACATCTAAAATGCTTGTAAACGATTTAATGACAAAAATGCTTTGAATTTAATCTGCGTTTTAAGCGTAAACACTTAAGCATTAATCGCGTTTATTAGTCGTTTTTATTAAAGTCAATTTTTATTTCGATTTAAATTTAAAATTGCTTTAATTTAACATTTCAACAAACTAAACGTTTTGAGTTAACTGTTTTTAAGCAAAACAACACTTAAAAGACAAATTTTTTAATTCGTTTTATAATATCGTATAAAACGAAATTTTATTACTTCAAAATTTTTATAAATTGCTTATTTGAAACAGTCAACGATTTAAATGCTTTGAAAATGTTATTTAACAGTAAACAGCATTAAAACGAAATTGCTTTTTATTCGTTTTATATTAATAATTGTCATTTTTTGAACGATTTTATTAATATTGCTTAAATGAACGATTTCAACGATCTAAAATGCTTTGTAGTTTAATTGGTTTTAAAAAACAGTATAAAACGACAAATCTTTTATTCGTTTTATTAATATCGTCTAATTTGAACGATTTCACGATCTTAAAATTGCTTAAATTGCGTTATTTAAGAAATACAGCATCTAAATGCTTGTAAATGCTTTTAACCAAAACAGCATAAACGCAGAAATTTTAATTGCGTTTTAAATTAAATTGCTCTATTAGAATATTTAACTTCAATTTAATAATGTTTTTTATTGAAAGATCAACGATTAAAATGCTTTAATCTTTTTAAGCAAAACAGCATAAAACGAGAAATTTTTTTATCTCGTTTTAACTAAATAAAAACGACGAAATTTTTTTTTATTCGTTTTTTTCAATTTTTGTTCTATTTGAACGATTTCAACGATCTAAAATGCTTGAAAATGTTTTTTTTTGCAAAAAAAGCATTTAGAGCTTTAATCTGGTTTTCCCGGAAAACAGCATAAAAAAGACGAGATTTTTTTTATTCGTTTTTTTTTAATATTGCGTCTATTTGAACGATTTCAACGATCTAAAATGCTTTAAAATGATTATTTTAGCAAAAAAGCACGTTTTGAGCTTAAATTGCGTTTTAACGCGTAAAACAAAAAATAAAACGACGAATTTTTTTTTATTCGTTTTTATTTAAAATTGTTTATTTGAACGATTTAACCTCAAAATGCTTGAAAAAAGCTTATTTTGCAAAACAGACGTTTTTAGTTTTTTAAACTGCGTTTAACGCGTAAAAAGCATAAAACGACGAAATTTTTTTTTATTCTTTTTTTTAATATTGCGCTATTTGAACGATATCAAGATCTAAAAAAGCTTTGAAAATAAATTTTTTAGCAAAACAGCAGATTTAGTTTTAATCTGCGTTTTCGGAAAACAGCATATAACGACGATTTTTTATTATTCGTTTTTATTTAAAATTGCTTCTATTTGAACGATCTCAACGATTTAAAAAAGTTGAAAATGTTTTTTTTTAGCAAAAAAGCACGTTTTTAGTTTAATCTGCGTTTTTAAAGCGTAAAAAAGCATAAAAAAGACGAAATTTTTATTTTGTTTTTAAATTGGTCATTTGAACGATTTCAACGATCTATAATGCTTGAAAATGATTATTTTAGCAAAAAAGAGTTTTGGTTTAACGCGTTTTTAACGCGTAAAAAAGCATAAAAAAAGACGAATTTTTTTTATTCGTTTTTTTTAAAATTTTTCTATTTGAACGATTTCAACGATCTAAAATGCTTTTGAAAATGCTTATTTTAGCAAAACAGACGTTTCGAGTTTTTTCGCGTTTTTAAAGCGTAAAAAAGCATAAAAAAGACGAAATTTTTATTGTTTGTTTTATTTATTGCGTCTATTTGAACGATTTCAACGATCTAAAATGCTTTTTTATTATTTTGCAAAAAAAGCACGTTTTGAGTTTAATCTGGGTTTTTCGCCTAAAAAGCATAAAACGACGAATTTTTTTTTATTCGTTTTTATTAATACTGCTTCATTTGAACGATTTCAACAATCTAAAAAAGCTTGAAAATGCTTATTTTGCAAAACAGCACGTTTTGAGTTTTTAAACTGCATTTTAACGCGTAAAAAAAGCATAAAAACGACAAATTTTTATTATTCGTTTTTATTAATATTGGTCTATTTGATCGATTTCCCGATTAAAATGCTTGAAAATGATTATTTTAGCAAATCAGCACTTTGGTTTTTTAAACTGCGTTTTTAAAGCGTAAAAAAGCATAAAACGACGAAATTTTTTTTATTTTTTTTTTAATATTGCGTCTATTTGAACGATTTCAACGACTAAAATGCTTGAAAATGTTTTTTAGCAAAACAGCACGTTTTTAGTTTAAAATTTCTTTTAAGGTAAAACAGCATAAAAACGACAAAAATTTTTATTTTTCGTTTTTATTAATATTGCTCTATTTTTAAAGATTTCAACGATCTAAAATGCTTGAAAATGTTTTATTTTGAAAAAAAGCACGTTTTGAGTTTAATCTGCTTTAACGGTAAAACAGCATAAAAAAGAGAAATTTTATTATTCGTTTTTAAATATTTTTATTTGAAGATTTCAACATCTAAAATGCTTGAAAATGTTATTTTGCAAAAAAGCACGTTTTAGTTTAATCTGCGTTTTAACGCGTAAAAAAGCATAAAACGACAAATTTTTTTTATTCGTTTTATTAATATTTTCCATTTAAGATTTAAATCAAAAAGTTAAAATGTTTTTTGCAAAAAAGCACGTTTTGAGTTTTTTTCGCGTTTAACGCGTAAAAAAGCATAAAACGAAAATTTTTTTTATTGTTTTTATTAATATTGCTTCATTTAAGATTTCAACGATCTAAAATGCTTTGGTATTTTAAAAAAACACGTTTTGAGCTTTTTAAACGCGTTTAACGGGAAAACGCAAAAACGAGAAAATTTTTATTATTGTTTTATTAAAATTTTCCATTTTCTTTCAACACAAAATGCTTAAAATGTTATTTTACAAACACACGTTTTGAGTTTTTAAACTGCGTTTTAACGCGTAAACAGCTAAAAAAAGACGAAAATTTTTTTTTTTTGTTTTTTTTAATTTGGGGTTATTTGGGTTTCAACACAAAAAGCTTGAAAATGTTATTTTAAAAAAAAGCACGTTTTGAGTGCGTTTTAACGCGTAACCGTAAAACATAAAACGACGAAATTTTTATTATTCGTTTTTATTATTTTCTATTTAACGTTTCAACGATCTATAATCTTGAAAATGATTATTTGAAACAGCATTTTGCAAACACGTTTTAAGCGTTAATCAGCATTAACCGTAAACAGCTTTTTAAAACCCAAATTTTTGATTATTCGCTTTATTTGAACGTTTCTATGACAATGTTAAAATCTTATTTTAGCAAAGCGCATTTTTTGCAAACGCTTTAATCTGCGTTTTAACGCGTAACGCTAAAACAGAATTTTAATTGTTCGTATTTTATTAAATTTCGTCTTTTGTATTTAACGATCTATTTGAAACATTTCAACGAGCAAAAGCCGATTGAGCTTATTTAGCGTTAAGCCAAAACGAGTTTAAATCGACGTTTTTAATTATCGTTTATAAAACGAATTTTTTTCTTTTTTGAAATATTCAACAATTTAAAATAGCTTGAAAATGCTTATTTGAAAACACTTTTTGAGCAAATCTGCTTTTAGAGCTTAAACAGCTTTAAACGCAAATTATATCGTTTATTAAATCGCGATTTTTTGATTCGATTTCTAATCTAAAATGCTTGAAATTTGAACATTTAATAAAAGCCTTTAAAGCTTTTAATCTGCGTAAACGCTAACGAGCTTTAATCGATTTAACGCGTAAATATCGTTAAAATATTCGTTATTTTCGATTTTTAAGATCTCATTTGAACAAGATTTATTAAAAACGAAAATGTTTTTGAGCTAAACGCCGTTTTACGCGTAAACTCGTTTTAACCGAATTTATAATAGTTTTATAATATTCTTCTATTTGCATTTCAACGATCTAAAATCGTCTTTGAACGAATGATTATTTTAGCAAAACATGAATTTTTAGCTAAAACAGCGTTTTAAGCTTAATCTGCGTTTAACGCGTAAAATTAGCATGTAAATTAAATTGTTATTGATTCGTTTTTTAACGATTCTAAATTTGAAAATTATATTTTAGCGAAAACAGAGTTTTTAGCATTTAATCAGCCGTTTTTAACGGTTTTAACGCGATAAAAACGATAATATACGCATTTTTATTATTGTTTATTAATAACGGTTTCAACGATTTAACGATCTAAAAGCTTGAAAATGATATTTTAGAAACGCGTTTTAGCAAAATCGCGTTTTAAGTAAAAGTATAAAAACGTTTTTATTATTCGTTTTATTAATATGCTTATATTTGAACGATTTCAAGAAAAAGCTTGAAAATGCTTATTTTAGCAAAACAGCACGTTTTGACTTTAATCTCGTTTTAACGCGTAAAAAGCTATATAAAACGACGAATTTTTATTATTCGTTTTATTAAATGCTTCTATTTGAACGTTTCAACGATCTAAAATGCTTTGAAAATGTTATTTTAGCAAAACAGCACGTTTGAGCTTTAATCTGCGTTTAACGCGTAAACACGACATAAAACGCAAATTTTATTATTGTTTTATTAATATTGCGTCTATTTGAACGATTTTAACGATCTAAAATGCTTTGAAATGATTTATTTTAGCAAAACAGACGTTTTGAGCTTTAATCTGCGTTTTAACGCGTAAAACAGCATAAAAACGACGAATTTTTATTATTCGTTTTTATTAATATTGCTTATATTTGAACGATTTCAACGATCTAAAATGCTTGAAAATGATTATTTTAGCAAAACAGCACGTTTGAGCTTTAATCTGCGTTTTAACGCGTAAAACAGCATAAAACGACGAAATTTTTATTATTCGTTTTTATTAATATTGCGTTTATTTGAACGATTTCAACGATCTAAAATGCTTGAAAATGATTATTTATAGCAAAACAGCACGTTTTGAGCTTTAATCTGCGTTTTAACGCGTAAAACAGCATTAAAACGACGAATTTTTATTATTCGTTTTATTAATATTGCTTCTATTTGAACGATTTCAACGATCTAAAATGCTTGAAAATGCTTATTTTAGCAAAACAGCACGTTTTGAGCTTTAATCTGCGTTTTAACGCGTAAAACAGCATAAAACGACGAAATTTTTATTATTCGTTTTTATTAATATTGCGTCTATTTGAACGATTTCAACGATCTAAAATGCTTGAAAATGATTATTTTAGCAAAACAGCACGTTTTGAGCTTTAATCTGCGTTTTAACGCGTAAAACAGCATAAAAACGACGAATTTTTATTATTGTTTTTATTAATATTGCGTTATTTGAACGATTTCAACGATCTAAAATGCTTGAAAATGATTATTTTAGCAAAACAGCACGTTTTGAGCTTTAATCTGCGTTTTAACGCGTAAAACAGCATAAAACGACGAATTTTATTATTCGTTTTATTAATATTGCTTCTATTTGAACGATTTCAACGATCTAAAATGCTGTGTTATTTTAGCAAAACAGCACGTTTTGAGCTTTAATCTGCGTTTTAACGCGTAAAACAGCATAAAAACGACGAATTTTATTATTCGTTTTTATTAATATGCGTCTATTTGAACGATTTCAACTGATCTAAAATGCTTGAAAATGATTATTTTAGCAAAACAGCACGTTTTGAGCTTTAATCTGCGTTTTAACGCGTAAAACAGCATAAAACGACGAATTTTTATTATTAGTTTTTATTAATATTGCGTCTATTTGAACGATTTCAACGATCTAAAATGCTTGAAAATGATTATTTTAGCAAAACAGCACGTTTTGAGCTTTAATCTGCGTTTTAACGCGTAAAACAGCATAAAACGACGAATTTTATTATTCGTTTTTATTAATATTGCTTCAATTTGAACGATTTCAACGATCTAAAATGCTTGAAAATGCTTATTTTAGCAAAACAGCACGTTTTGAGTTTAAACTGCGTTTTAACGCGTAAAACAGCATTAAAACGACGAATTTTTTTTTATTCGTTTTTATTAATATCGCTTCTATTTGAAACGATTTAAACGATCTAAAAATGCTTGAAAATGCTTATTTTAGCAAAACAGTACGTTTTGAGCTTTAATCTGCGTTTTAACGCGTAAAACAGCATAAAAGACGAGATTTTTATTATTCGTTTTTATTAATATTGCGTCTATTTGAAACGATTTCAACTATCTAAAAATGCTTGAAAATGATTATTTTTAGCAAACAGCACGTTTTTAGTTTTAATCTGCGTTTTAACGCGTAAAACAGCATAAAAACGACGAATTTTTATTATTCGTTTTATTAATATTGCTTCTATTTGAACGATTTCAACGATCTAAAATGCTTTGAAAATGCTTATTTTAGCAAAAACAGCAATGTTTTGAGCTTTAATCTGCGTTTTAACGCGTAAAACAGCATAAAAACGACGAAATTTTATTATTCGTTTTATTAATATTGCGTCTATTTGAAACGATTTCAACGATCTAAAATGCTTGAAAATTATTATTTTAGCAAAACAGCACGTTTTGAGCTTTAATCTGCGTTTTAACGCGTAAAACAGCATAAAACGACGAATTTTTTATTATTCGTTTTTATTAATATTGCTTCTATTTGAACGATTTCAACGATCTAAAATGCTTGAAAATACTTATTTTAGCGAAACAGCACGTTTTGAGCTTTAATCTCGCGTTTTAACGCGTAAAACAACATAAAAACGACGAAATTTTTATTATTCGTTTTTTATTAATATTGCGTCTATTTGAACGATTTCAACGATCTAAAATGCTTGAAAATGATTATTTTAGCAAAACAGCACGTTTTGAGCTTTAAACCGCGTTTTAACGCGTAAACACATAAAACGACGAATTTTTTATATTCGTTTTTTATTAATATTCTTCTATTTGAACATTTAACGATCTAAAATGCTTGAAAATACTTATTTGCGAACAGCACGTTTTGAGCTTTAATCGCGTTTAACGCGTAAAACACATAAAACGAGAAATTTTATTATTCGTTTTTATTAATATTGCGTCTATTTGAACGTTTCACGATCTAAAATGCTTGAAAATGATTATTTAGCAAAACAACGTTTGAGCTTTAAACTGCGTTTTAACGCGTAAACAGCATAAAACGACAGAAAATATTCGTTTTTTTAATATTGCGTTTATTTGAACGATTTCAACGATCTAAAATGCTTGAAAATGATTATTATTAGAAACGCACGTTTGAGCTTTAATCTGCGTTTTAACGCGTAAAACAGCATAAAACGACGAATTTTTATTATTCGTTTTTATTAATATTGCTTCTATTTGAACGATTTCACGATCTAAAATGCTTGAAAATGTATTTTAAGCAAAACAGCACGTTTTGAGCTTTAACTGCGTTTTAACGCGTAAAACAGCATAAAACGACAATTTTTATTATTCGTTTTTATTCATTTCTATTTGAACGATTTAACGTAAAGCGAAAAGATATTTTAGCAAAACAGCACGTTTTGAGCTTTAATCGCGTTTTAACGCGTAAAACACATAAAAGACGAAATTTTTATTATTGTTTATTAAATTGCGTTTAGATTGATTTCAACATCTAAAATGCTTGAAAGATTATTTAGAAAACAGCACGTTTGAGCTTTAATCTGCGTTTTAGCGTAAAAGCTAAAAACGACGATTTTATTCGTTTATTAATATTGCTTCTATTTGAACGATTTCAACGATCTAAAATGCTTGAAAATGCTTATTTTAGCAAAACAGCACGTTTTGAGTTTAATCTGCGTTTTAACGCGTAAACAGCATAAAACGACGAAATTTTTATTATTCGTTTTTATTAATATTGCGTCTATTTGAACGATTTCAACGATCTAAAATGCTTGAAAATTATTATTTTAGCAAAACAGCACGTTTTGAGTTTAATCTGCGTTTTAACGCGTAAAACAGCATAAAACGACGAATTTTTTATTATTCGTTTTTATTAATATTGCTTCCTATTTGAACGATTTCAACGATCTAAAATGCTTGAAAATCTTATTTTAGCGAAACAGCACGTTTTGAGCTTTAATCTGCGTTTTAAGCGTAAAACAAACATAAAACGACGAAATTTTTTATTCGTTTTTATTAATATTGCGTCTATTTGAACGATTTCAACGATCAATGCTTGAAAATAAGCTTATTTTAGCAAAACAGCAAGTTTTTGAGCTTTTAATCTGCGTTTTAACGCGTAAAACAGCATAAAATCGACGAAATTTTTTATATTCGTTTTTCTAATTTGCTGCCATTTTGAACGATTTCAACGACTAAAATGCTTGAAAATACTTATTTTAGCGTAAACAGCATGTTTGAGCTTTAATTGCGTTTTAACGCGTAAAACGCTTAAAAGACAAATTTTTAATTATTCGTTTTTATTAATATTGCGTCTATTTGAACGATTCAAACGATCTAAAATGCTTGAAAATGATTGTTTTAGCAAAAGCACGTTTTGAGCTTTAATCTGCTTTTAACGCGTAAAACAGCATATAAAACGACGAATTTTTATTATTCGTTTTTATTAATATTGCTTCTATTTGAACGATTTCAACGATCTAAAATTTGAAAATACTTTATTTTTAGCGAAACAGCACGTTTTGAGCTTTAATCTGCGTTTTAACGCGTAAAACAACATAAAAACGATCTAATTTTTATATTCGTTTTATTAAATTGCAGTCTATTTGAACGATTTCTTAACGATCCAAAAGCTTGAAAATGATTATTTTAGCAAAATCAGACGTTTTGAGTTTAAACTGCGTTTTAACGCGTAAAACAGCATAAAACGACGAAATTTTTATTATCGTTTTTATTAATATTGCGTTTATTTGAACGATTTAACGATCTAAAATGCTTGAAAATATTATTATAGCAAAACAACGTTTTGAGCTTTAATCTGCGTTTAACGCGTAAACAGCATAAAAACGACAATTTAAAATTCGATTTTATTAATATTGCGTTTTATTTGAACGATTTCAACGATCTAAAATCTTGAAAATGCTTATTTTGAAAACAACGTTTTGAGCTTTAATCTGCGTTTTAACGCGTAAAACAGCATAAAAACGACGAAATTTTTATTATTCGTTTTTTTAACATTGCGTCTATTTGAACGATTTCAACGATCTAAAATGCTTGAAAATGATTATTTTAGCAAAACAGCACGTTTTGAGCTTTAATCTGCGTTTTAACGCGTAAAACATCATAAAACGACGATTTTATTATTCGTTTTTATTAATATTGCGTTTATTTGAACGATTTCAACGATCTAAAATGTGAAAGATTATTATAAAAAACAGCACGTTTTGAGTTTTAATCTGCGTTTTAACGCGTAAAACAGCATAAAACGAAAACGAATTTTTTATATATTCGTTTTATTATATTGTTCTATTGAACGATTTCAACGATCTTAAAATGCTTGAAAATGCTTATTTTTAAACAGCACGTTTTGAGCTTTAATCTGCGTTTTAACGCGTAAAACAGCATAAAACGACGAAATTTTATTATTCGTTTTTATTAATGTGCGTCTATTTGAACGATTTCAACGATCTAAAATGCTTGAAAATGATTATTTTGAAAAAGCACGTTTTGAAGGTTTTAGTATGTGCGTTTTAACGCGTAAAACAGCATAAAAACGACGAATTTTTTATTATTCGTTTTTATTAATATTGCTTCTATTTGAACGATTTCAACGATCTAAAATGCTTGAAAATGCTTATTTTAGCAAAACAGCACGTTTTGAGCTTTAATCTGCGTTTTAACGCGTAAAACAGCATAAAAACGACGAAATTTTTATTATTCGTTTTTATTAATATTGCGTCTATTTGAACGATTTCAACGATCTAAAATGCTTGAAAATGATTATTTTAGCAAAACAGCACGTTTTGAGTTTTAAACTGCGTTTTAACGCGTAAAACAGCATAAAACGACGAATTTTTATTATTCGTTTTTATTAATATTGCTTCTATTTGAACGATTTCAACGATCTAAAATGCTTGAAAATGCTTATTTTAGCCAAACAGCAAGTTTGAGCTTTAATCTGCGTTTTAACGCGTAAAACAGCATAAAACGACGAAATTTTTATTATTCGTTTTTTCTAATATTGCGTCTATTTGAACGATTTCAACGATCTAAAATGCTTGAAAATACTTATTTTAGCGAAACAGCATGTTTTGAGCTTTTAATCTGCGTTTTAACGCGTAAAACACATAAAACGACGAAATTTTTATTATTCGTTTTTTATTAATATTGCGTCTATTTGAACGATTTCAACGATCTAAAATGCTTGAAAATGATTATTTTAGCAAAACAGCTTTTGAGCTTTAATCTGCGTTTTAACGCGTAAAACAGCATAAAACGACGAATTTTTATTATTCGTTTTTATTAATATTGCTTCTATTTGAACGATTTCAACGATCTAAAATGCTTGAAAATACTAATTTTAGCGAAACAGCACGTTTGAGCTTTAATCTGCGTTTTAACGCGTAAAACAGCATAAAACGACGAAATTTTATTATTCGTTTTATTAATAGTGCGTCTATTTGAACGATTTCAACGATCTAAAATGCTTGAAAATGATTATTTTAGCAAAACAGCACGTTTTGAGCTTTAATGTGCGTTTTAACGCGTAAAACAGCATAAAACGACGAATTTTTATTATTCGTTTTTATTAATATTGCTTCTATTTGAACGATTTCAACGATCAAAATGCTGAAAATGCTTATTTTAGCAAAACAGCACGTTTGAGCTTTAATCTGCGTTTAACGCGTAAAACAGCATAAAACGACGAAATTTTTATTATTCGTTTTTTTAATATTGCGTCTATTTGAACGATTTCAACGATCTAAAATGCTTGAAAATGATTATTTTAGCAAAACAGCACGTTTTGAGTTTTAAACTGCGTTTTAACGCGTAAAACAGCATAAAACGACGAATTTTTATTATTCGTTTTTATTAATATTGCTTCTATTTGAACGATTTCAACATCTAAATGCTTGAAAATGCTTATTTTAGCCAAACAGCACGTTTTGAGCTTTAATCTGCGTTTTAACGCGTAAAACAGATAAAAACGACGAAATTTTTATTATTCGTTTTTCTAATATTGCGTCTATTTGAACGATTTCAACGATCTAAAATGCTTGAAAATGATTATTTTAGCAAAACAGCACGTTTTGAGCTTTTAATCTGCGTTTTAACGCGTAAAACAGCATAAAACGACGAATTTTTATTATTCGTTTTTATTAATATTGCTTCTATTTGAACGATTTCAACGATCTAAAATGCTTGAAAATGCTTATTTTAGCAAAACAGCACGTTTTGAGCTTTAATCTGCGTTTTAACGCGTAAAACAGCATAAAACGACGAAATTTTTATTATTCGTTTTTATTAATATTGCTTCTATTTGAACGATTTCAACGATCTAAAATGCTTGAAAATGTTATTTTAGCAAAACAGCACGTTTTGAGCTTTAATCTGCGTTTTAACGCGTAAAACAGCATAAAAACGACGAATTTTTATTATTCGTTTTTATTAATATTGCGTCTATTTGAACGATTTCAACGATCTAAAATGCTTGAAAATGATTATTTTAGCAAAACAGCACGTTTTGAGCTTTTAATCTGCGTTTTAACGCGTAAAAAGCTATAAAACGCGAAATTTTTATTATTCGTTTTTCTAATATTTTTATTTGAACGATTTCAACTGATCTAAATGCTTGAAATGATTATTTTAGCAAAACAGCATTTTGAGCTTTTAATTGCTTTTAACGTAAAACAGCATAAAACGACGAATTTTTATTATTTGTTTTATTAATATTGCTTATTTGAACGATTTCAACGATCTAAAATCTTAAAATGCTTATTTTAGCAAAAGTTTATTGAGCTTTTAACATAAAAATGCTTAAAACGCAAATTATTAACTTGATAATTTTTTTATTTCGATTTTACTAATTGCTTCTATTTGCTAAAATATTAATCGACAAAAGCTTTTTAAAATGCTTCTTTAGCAAAACAGCACGTTTAAAGCTTAATTTTTACATTATACATAAAACTGCAAATTTAGTTATTCTCTTTTAAATGCGTTGAAAACTATTTTAAAAACAAATGCTTTAAATATTGCTTTTAGCAAAACGCTTAAAAGCTTAATTTTTTTATCGATAAACATGCTAACGACTTTAATATCTTTAATCGTCTTAAATCTAAAATTTATTTGAACGATTTCAAGTCTAAATCTTGAAATATTATTTTAGCAAAACAGCATTTTGACTTTTATTCGTTTAACCGTTATTAACATTAAAACACGATTTAAATTTAATTCGTTATTATTAAAATTGTTTATTTGAACGATTTCAGATCTAATGCTTAAAATGCTTAATTAGCAAAACAGCATTTTTTATATTTAATCTGCGTTTAACGTAACATTAACATAAAGAAAATTTATTTATGTTTTACATATTGCGTCATTTGAACGTTTAACGATCTAAAATGCTTGAAAATACTTATTTTAGCATAAGCTTTTTTATTTACGTTTTACGTAAAACTAAAAATTAACACGAATTTTTATATTCGTTTTATTTTAAACTGCTTTTAACATGAAAATGCTTATTTTAGCAAAACAGCACGTTTTGAGCTTTACCCTGCGTTTTAACGCGTAAAACAGCATAAAACGACGAAATTTTTATTATTCGTTTTATTAATATTGCGTCTATTTGAACGATTTCAACGATCTAAAATGCTTGAAAATGATTATTTTAGCAAAACAGCACGTTTTGAGCTTTAATCTGCGTTTTAACGCGTAAAACAGCATAAAACGACGAATTTTTATTATTCGTTTTATTAATACGCTTCTATTTGAACGATTTCAACGATCTAAAATGCTTGAAAATGCTTATTTTAGCAAAACAGCACGTTTTGAGCTTTAATCTGCGTTTTAACGCGTAAAACAGGATAAAACGACGAAATTTTTATTATTCGTTTTATTAATATTGCGTCTATTTGAACGATTTCACGATCCAAAATGCTTGAAAATGATTATTTTAGCAAAACAGCACGTTTTGAGCTTTAATCTGCGTTTAACGCGTAAAACGGCATAAAACGACGAATTTTATTATTCGTTTTATTATATTGCTTCTATTTGAACGATTTCAACGATCTAAAATGCTTGAAAATGCTTATTTTAGCAAAACAGCCGTTTCGAGCTTTAATCTGCGTTTTAACGCGTAAAACAGCATAAAAACGACGAAATATTTATTATTCGTTTTTATTAATATTGCGTCTATTTGAACGATTTCAACGATCTAAAATGCTTGAAAATGATTATTTTAGCAAAACAGCCGTTTTGAGCTTTAACCTGCGTTTTAACGCGTAAAACAGCATAAAAACGACGAATTTTTATTATTCGTTTTTATTAATATTGCTTCTATTTGAACGATTTCAACGATCTAAAATGCTTGAAAATGATTATTTTAGCAAAACAGCACGTTTTGAGCTTTTATTCTGCGTTTTAACGCGTAAAACAGCATAAAAACGACGAAATTTTATTATTCGTTTTATTAATATTGCTTCTATTTGAACCATTTCAACGATATAAAATGCTTGAAAATGCTTATTTTAGCAAAACAGCACGTTTTGAGTTAATCTGCGTTTTAACGCGTAAAACAGCATAAAACGACAAAATTTTTATAATTCGTTTTTATTAATATTGCGTTTATTTGAACGATATCAACGATCTAAAATGCTTGAAAATGATTATTTTAGCAAAACAGCACGTTTTGAGCTTTAATCTGCGTTTTAACGCGTAAAACAGCACAAAAACGACGATTTTTTATTATTCGTTTTTTATTAATATTGCTTCTATTTGAACGATTTCAACGATCTAAAATGCTTGAAAATGCTTATTTTAGCAAAACAGCACGTTTTGAGCTTTAATCTGCGTTTTAACGCGTAAAACAGCATAAAACGACGAAATTTTTGTTATTCGTTTTTATTAATATTGCGTCTATTTGAACGATTTCAACGATCTAAAATGCTTGAAAATGATTATTTTAGCAAAACAGCACGTTTTGAGCTTTAATCTGCGTTTTAACGCGTAAAACAGCATAAAACGACGAATTTTTATTATTTTTTTTTATTAATCTTGCTTCTATTTGAACGATTTCAACGATCTAAAATGCTTGAAAATACTTATTTTAGTGAAACAGCACGTTTTGAGCTTTAATCTGCGTTTAACGCGTAAAACAGCATCAAAACGGCAGAAATTTTATTATTCGTTTTAACGTGTTTGACGTCTTTAAAATCGTTTTAGTCGGGTGACATGTTCAGAAACTGTGTCACGGGGCCTCTCGAGGCCAATCGCAGGTATACCCCTCTCGTTATAACGAGAGAGACGGACCGATCTCTGTCTCGTCTCGAGCGCTGCCAGTCATTCCGTGAAACTTGTCACGCGGAATCACACGAGCGGAGGCAGGCATAGCGTTCGAGTGAGTGGACCGATCTTCCGTCTCTCTCACTCTAGCGGCATACAAACGAATGGAGATTTTCTCGTGCGGTAAAGTTTTCGTTGAATGTTTAACAGTAAAACAAAATGTGAAGTGCAAGTGAAGTGTTACAACAATTTTCAACAAACGAAACTTATATAACCAATAAGACGTTATCACGTAAACATCTCGATCGTAAACCTACTTTACAAACAACCATTTTTTTAAATTAATTGCGCCTATTTGAACGATTTCAACGATCTAAAATGCTTGAAAATGATTATTTTAGCAAAACAGACGTTTTTAGGGTTTAATCTGCGTTTTAACGCGTAAAACAGCATTAAAACGACGAATTTTTTATTATTCGTTTTTATTAATATTGCGTCTATTTGAACGATTTCAACGATCTAAAATGCTTGAAATGATTATTTTAGCAAAACAGCACGTTTTGAGCTTTAATCTGCGTTTTAACGCGTTAAACAGTATAAAACGACGAATTTTTATTATTCGTTTTTATTAATATCTCTAATTGAACGATTTCAACGATCTAAAATGCTTGAAAATGCTTATTTTAGCAAAACAGCACGTTTTGAGCTTTAATCTGCGTTTTAACGCGTAAAACAGCATAAAAACGACGAAATTTTATTATTCGTTTTTATTAATATTGCGTCTATTTGAACGATTTCAACGATCTAAAATGCTTGAAAATGATTATTTAGCAAAACAGCACGTTTTGAGCTTTAATCTGCGTTTTAACGTAAAACACATATAACGACGAGTTTTTATACGTTTCCTATTAATATGCTGATTTAAAGTTATTTTAGCAAACACAGTTTGCTTTAATCTTGTTTTAAGCGTAAAACAGAAAACGACGATTTTTTTAATTCGTTTTTTAACGTAAAGCTCTATTAACGATTTAACGATTAAAATGTTGAAATGCTTTGTCTATTTGAACGCAGTTTGACTTAAATCTGGTTTTTAAGCAAAACAGCACGTTTAGAGATTTTTAATTGCGTTTTTTTAATTTGCGTAACATTTAAAACGATTTTTATTATTCGTTAATGATTATTTTCATTGCACGTTTAGCTTTAATCTGTTTTAACGCTAAAAGCATTAAAAAAATTTTTATTTTGAGTTTTAATCTAGTTTTAATTAAGACAGCATTAAAACGCTGAAAATTTTATTATTAGCAATTTATTATATTGCGTCTTTTAACGATTTTAACGCTAAAATGCTTGAAAAAAATTTTATTGAAACAGTTTTTTAATTTACATCTGTTTTGAAGCGTTCAAACGCATTAAAACGAAAATGATTTTTTATTATTCAGCTTTTATTAATTGCTTTATTTGAAAACATCTAAAATCGAAATGTTTTATTTTAGACAGCCGTTTTGAGTTTTAATCCTTTGCGATTTCACATCAAAATGCTGAAAATGCTATTTTAAAATACCGTTTTAGCTTTAATTGCATCTATTTCGGAAACACATTTAAACGACAAATGTTGAAATGATTATTTTTATAAACAGCGTCTTTTTGAGCTTTAATCGATCTTAAGCGTAAAAATATTAAAAACAGACGTTTTAGCTTTTATTAATGTGTTTTACCGAAACAGATAAACGACTTTAAATTATTCGAAATGTTTAATTTGCTTCTATTTAACGATTTCAAGATTAAAATGCTTTAAGTGTATTAGCAAAAACACGTAATTTTTATTGCGTTTTTAACTTAAAGCACTATAAACGACGAACATTTAAATCGTTTTAAAATGATTATTTTGCAATTTAACGTATTTCAAGTTAAAATCTTAACGATATTTAGCAAAACAGCACGTAGCATTTATTGTTATTCGTAAAACTTAAATACTCGATTTTTATTATTTTCTATTAAATGCTTGAAATTTAATTTTCACGATCAAATCTTAGAAGCTTTTAATTGCAATAACGCGTAAACATTCATAAAATCGCGAATTTTATTATTCGTTTTTCATTAATAATCGCGAAATTTTGAACGTTTTCATTAAATGCTGAAATGATTATTTCAGAAACAAACTTAAATGTTTTTTTTTAACGGAAAACAGCATAAACTGAGCATTTTTATTATCGTTTTTACTTAATAATGCTTCTATTTTGAATGATTTTTAATCTAAAATGCTTGAAATTTAATTTAGCAAATACAGCAGTTAAAGTTTTACGCGTTTTAGCGTAAACGCTTTAAACGACAAATTTTTATATTCGTTTTTATTAATATTCGTCTTTTGAAGATTTCACGATCTAAAATTTGAAATGTTAATTTGCAAAAAGATTTATTTTAACGGTTTTAAGCTTAACGCTTAAACGAGAATCTTTATACGATTTTTATTAATATTGTTTTTATTAAATCTTCTTGAAATTTATTAAAACGTCTTTTTAGCAAACATTCGTTTAACGCGTTTAACGCGTAAAACAGCATAAAACGACGAATTTTTATTATTCGTTTTTAATTTGCGTCTATTTGAACGATTTCACGATCTAAAATGCTTGAAAATGATTATTTTAGCAAAACAGCACGTTTTGAGCTTTAATCTGCGTTTTGACGCGTAAAATAGCATAAAAACGACGAAATTTTTATTATTTGTTTTATTAATATTGCGTCTATTTGAACGATTTCAACGATCTAAGATGCTTGAAAATGATTATTTTAGCAAAACAGGACGTTTTGAGCTTTTAATCGGTTTTAACGCGTAAAACAGCATAAAAACGACGAATTTTTATTATTCGTTTTTATTAATATTGCGTCTATTTGGAACGATTTCAACGATCTAAAATGCTTGAAAATGATTATTTTGCAAAAACGTATGTTTTGAGTTTTAATCTGCGTTTTAACGCGTAAAACAGCAATAAAACGACGAATTTTTTATTATTCGTTTTTATTAATATTGCTTTATTTGAACGATTTCAACGATCTAAAATGCTTGAAAATGATTATTTAGCAAAAACAGTACGTTTTGAGCTTTAATCTGCGTTTTAACGCGTAAAATAGCACATAAAACGACGAAATTTTTATTATTTTTTTTTTATTAATATTGCGTTATTTGAACAGATTTCAAATGTCAAAATGTTTGAAAAGAATCATTTTAGCTAAACAGTTTTTGGTTTTAATCTGCGTTTTAACGCGTAAAAACACAAAAACGACGAATTTTTTATTATTGTTTTTTAATTCGTATATTTGAACGATTTAACGATTAAAATGCTTGAAAATGATTATTTTGAAAAGCTATTGAGAAAAGCTTTTTTCGGTTTTAATCGCGTTTAACGCGTAAAACAGCATAAAACGACGAATTTTTATTATTCGTTTTTTATAATATTGCTCTATTTGAGCGATTTCAACGATCTAAAATGCTTGAAAATGCTTATTTTAGCAAAACAGCACGTTTTGAGCTTTAATCTGCGTTTTAACGCGTAAAACAACATAAAACGACGAAATTTTTTTTTATTCGTTTTTATTAATATTGCGTCTATTTGAACGATTTAACAGATCTAAAAGCTTGAAAATGTTATTTTAGCAAAACAGGACGTTTTGAGTTTTAATCTGCGTTTTTTAAGCGTAAAACAGCATAAAACGACGAATTTTTATATTCGTTTTTTTATTAATATTGCTTTATTTGAACGATTTTCAACGATCTAAAAAGCTTGAAAATGCGTTATTTTGTAGCAAACAGCACGTTTCGAGCTTTAATCTGCGTTTTAACGGTAAAAAGCATAAAACGACGAAATTTTTATTATTCGTTTTTTTATATTGCGTCTATTTGAACGATTTCAACGATCTAAAATGCTTGAAAATGATTATTTTAGCAAAACAGCACGTTTGAGTTTAATCTGCGTTTTAACGCGTAAAACAGCAAAAAACGACGAATTTTTATTATTCGTTTTATTCAATATTGCTCATTGAACGATTTCAACGATCTAAAATGCTTTGAAAATGCTTATTTTAGCAAAACAGCACGTTTTGAGCTTTAATCTGCGTTTTAACGCGTAAATAGCATAAAAAACGACGAAATTTTTATTATTCGTTTTTATTAATATTGCGTCTATTTGAACGATTTCAACGATCTAAAAATGCTTGAAAATGATTATTTTAGCAAAACAGACGTTTTGAGCTTTAATCTGCGTTTTAACGCGTAAAACAGCATAAAAACGACGAATTTTTATTATTCGTTTTTTTTTAATATTGCTTTATTTGAACGATTTTAACGATCTAAAGCTTGAAAATGCTTATTTTAGCAAAACAGCACGTTTGAGCTTTTAATCTGCGTTTTAACGCGTAAAATTATAAAACGACGAATTTTTATTATTCGTTTTATTAATATTGCTCTATTTGAACGATTTCAACGATCTAAAATGCTTGAAAATGATTATTTTAGCAAAACAGCACGTTTTGAGCTTTAATCTGCGTTTTTAAAGCGTAAAACAGCATAAAAAAGACGAATTTTATTATTCGTTTTTATTAATATTGCTTCTATTTGAACGATTTCCCAAAGATCTAAAATGCTTGAAAATACTTATTTTAGCGAAACAGCACGTTTTGAGCTTTAATCTGCGTTTTTTAAAGCGTAAAACAGCATAAAAAAGACGAAATTTTTATTATGTTTTTATTAATATTGCGTCTATTTGAACGTTTCAACGATCTAAAATGCTTGAAAATGATTATTTTAGCAAAACAGCACGTTTTTAGTTTTTAAACTGCGTTTTAACGCGTAAAACAGCATAAAAATGACGAATTTTTATTATTCGTTTTTATTAATATTGCTTCTATTTGAACGATTTCAACGATCTAAAATGCTTGAAAATGCTTATTTTAGCAAAAAAAGCACGTTTTTAGCTTTAATCTGCGTTTTAACGCGTAAAACAGCATAAAAAAGACGAAATTTTTATTATTCGTTTTATTAATATTTCGTTATTGAACGGTTTCAACGATCTAGAATGCTTGAAAATGATTATTTTAGCAAAACAGCACGTTTTGAGCTTTAATCTGCGTTTGAACGCGTAAAACAGCATAAAAAAGACGAATTTTTATTATTCGTTTTTATTAATATTGCTCTATTTGAACGATTTCCGATCTAGAATGCTTGAAAATGCTTATTTTAGCAAAACAGCACGTTTTGAGCTTTAATCTGCGTTTTAACGCGTAAAACAACATAAAAACGACGAAATTTTTATTATTCGTTTTTATTAATAATTGCGTCATTTGAACGATTTCAACGATCTAAAATGCTTGAAAATGATTTTTTTAGCAAAACAGCACGTTTGAGTTAAATCTGCGTTTTAACGCGTAAAACAGCATTAAAACGACGAATTTTTATTATTCGTTTTATTAATTGCTTTATTTGAACGATTTCAACGATCTAAAATGCGAAATGCTTATTTTAGCAAAACAGCACGTTTTGAGCTTTTAATCTGCGTTTTAACGCGTAAAACAGGGAAAACGACGAAATTTTTATTATTCGTTTTTTAAATTTAAAATTGCGTCTATTTGAACGATTTCAACGATCTAAAAAAGCTTGAAAATGATTATTTTAGCAAAACAGCACGTTTTGAGCTTTTATCTGCGTTTTAACGCGTAAACAGCATAAAAACGACGAATTTTTATTTTTCGTTTTTTTTTTAATATTGCTTCTATTTGAACGATTTCAACGATCTAAAATGCTTGAAAATGCTTCTTTTTTGCAAAACAGCACGTTTTGAGCTTTTAATCTGCGTTTTAACGCGTAAAACAGCATAAAACGACAAATTTTTATTATTCGTTTTTATTAATTGCGTCTTTTGAAAAGATTTCAACGATCAAAATGCTTGAAAATGATTATTTTAGCAAAACAGCACGTTTTGAGTTTTAATCTGCGTTTTAACGCGTAAAACAGCATTTAAAAACCCCGAATTTTTATTTTTCGTTTTTTTTAATATTGTTCTATTTGAACGATTTCAACGATCTAAAATGCCGAAAATACTTATTTTAGCGAAACAGCACGTTTTGAGTTTAATCTGCGTTTAACGCGTAAAAAGCAACAAAAACGACGAAATTTTATTATTCGTTTATTTAAAATTGCGCCTTTTGAACGATTTCAATGACTAAAATGCTTGAAAATGATTATTTTAGCAAAACAGCACGTTTTTTAGCTTTAATCTGCGTTTTAACGCGTAAAAAAGCATAAAAACGACAAATTTTTTATTATTCGTCTTTTATTAATATTGCTCTATTTGAACGTTTTAACGATCTAAAATGCTGAAAATGCTATTTTAGCAAAACAGCACGTTTTGAGCTTTAATCTGCGTTTTAACGCGTAAAAAACATAAAACGACGAAATTTTTATTATTCGTTTTTATTAATATTGCGTCCATTTGAACGATTTCAACGATCTAGAATGCTTGAAAATGATTATTTTAGCAAAACAGCACGTTTTGAGTTTAATCTGCGTTTTAACGCGTAAAACAGCATAAAACGACGAATTTTTTATTCGTTTTTATTAATATTGCTTCTATTTGAACGATTTCAACGATCTAAAATGCTTGAAAATGATTATTTTAGCAAAACAGCACGTTTTGAGCTTTAATCTGCGTTTTAATAAAAACAGCATAAAAACGTCGAATTTTTATTATCGTTTTTATTAATATTGCCGTCTATTTGAATGATTTTAAAGATCTAAAATGCTTGAAAAGAGTTTTAGTTTAACAAAACTAGCACGTATAGCATTTTTAAACAATTTTTTTTTCGTTTTTATTTAAAATGTCTATTTGACGATTCAGTCTAAATGCTTGAAATGTTATCAACAAAGTTTGCTTTGAAAATGCTTATTTTAGCTAAAACAGCATAAAAAGTTAATCTTTTTTAACTTTTTAAAACAGCATCATCGAAATTTATTATTTGATTTTTAAATGCTTCTATTTAACGAAACACGATTTTAAATGCTTTGAAACTGAATTAGCAAAACACACGTTTTGGTTTTAATTAGTTTGAATAAAACATTAAAAGCAAATTTTATTATTCGTTTTATTAAAAGCCACGTTTTGAGATTTTCAACGATCTTAATGCGTTAAAATTTAAGAAAATTTTTCGTTTTTATTAATCTGCGTTTTAACGCGTAAAACATCTAAAACGAGAAATTATTATTAGAAATTTTTTTAATGCGTCTAAATTTTGAAGCGAAAACAGCTAAAAAATTGAAAATTTTATTTTAGAAAAGCAGCACTATTGAGTTTAATCTGCGATTTTTAAAGCTAAAAAGCTTGAAACAAGAATTTTTTATTAACACGTTTTGCTTTAATTGCGTTTTAACGTCTAAAATGCTCGAAAATACAATTTTAACAGCCTTTTATTTAATATTGGGTTTTTAAAGTTAAACGAAAAAAGAGAAATGTATTTTTGTTTAAGCACTATTTTCGTCTTTAAATTTCGTTTAATGATCTAAAATGCATGAAAATGATTTTTTACAAAACACACGTTTTGAGCTTAATTTGCGTTTTAACGTACAAACAGCATAAAACGAAAATTTTTTATTAAACGTTTTTGTAATATTGCTTTTTAACGATTAAACGATCTAAAACGATTGAATTATTCGTTTTTTAAAAAGCGTTTTGAGTTTAATCTGCGATTTAACGCGTAAAAAGCAAATCGAAAGTTTTACATTATTCGTTTTATTAAATTGCGTCTATTTGAACGATTTCAGGAATCAAAATGAAAATGATTATTTTTTAGCAAATGCACGTTTAGTTTAATCTGCGTTTTAACCTAAACAGCATTTAAAAGATATTTTAAAATATTCGTTTTTATTAATTTGCTTCTATTTGCTATTCAACGATCTAAAAGATTAAATGATTTTTTTAGCAAACAGCACGTTTGAGTTTAATCTGCGTTTTAACGCGTAAAACAGCATAAAAACGACGAATTTAAATTCGTTTTTATTAATATTAGCGTTTTGAACGATTTCAACGATCAAAATGCTGAAAATGTTATTTTGTAAAATTTGAGCTTTAATCTGCGTTTTAACGCGTAAAATAGCGCATAAAAAACGACGAAATTTTATTATTCGTTTTTATTAATATTGCGTCTATTTTGAACGATTTCAACGATCTAAAAAATGCTTGAAAATGATTATTTTAGCAAAACAGACGTTTTGCGCTTAATCTGCGTTTTAACGCGTAAAACAGCATAAAAACGACGAATTTTTATTATTCGTTTTTTTATTAATATTGCTTTATTTGAACGATTTTAACGATCTAAAAGCTTGAAAATGCTTATTTTAGCAAAAACAAAGCACGTTTCGAGCTTTAATCTGCGTTTAACGCGTAAAACAGCATAAAAAAACGACGAAATTTATTTTTCGTTTTATTAATATTGCGTCTATTTGAACGATTTCAACGATCTAAAAATGCTTGAAAAATGATTATTTTAGCGAAACAGCACGTGTTTTGAGCTTTAATCTGCGTTTTACCGCTAAAAACAGCATAAAAACGACGAATTTTTTATTATTCGTTTTTATTAATATTGCTTCTATTTGAACCATTTCAACGATCTAAAATGCTTTGAAAATGCTTATTTTAGCAAAACAGCACGTTTTGAGCTTTAATCTGCGTTTAACGCGTAAAACAGCATAAAAACGACAAAAATTTGTATACTATTCGTTTTTATTAATATTGCGTTTATTTGAACGATTTCAACGATCTAAAAATGTGCTTGAAAATGATTATTATTTTAAAGCAAACAGCACGTTTTGAGCTTTTTAATTCGCGTTTTAAAGCGTAAAATAGCATAAAAAACGACGAATTTTTTTATTATTCGTTTTTTTATTAATATTGCGTTTATTTCTGAACGATTTCAACGATCTAAAAATGCTTGAAAATGATTATTTTGAAGCAAAAACAGCACGTTTTGAAAGCTTTAATCTGCGTTTTAACGCGTAAAAATAGCATAAAAACGACGAATTTTATTATTCGTTTTTATTAATATCGCTTCTATTTGAACGATTTCAACGATCTAAAAATGCTTGAAAATGTTATTTTAGCAAAACAGCACGTTTTGAGCTTTAATCTGCGTTTTAACGCGTAAAACAGCATAATGATTAATGATATTCGTTTTTATTAATATTGCGTCTATTTGAACAATTTCAACGATCTAAATGCTTGAAACTGATTATTTTAGCAAAACAGCACGTTTTGAGCTTTAATCTGCGTTTTAACGGGCGTAAACAGCATAAAAAACGACGAATTTTTTAATATTCGTTTTTATTAATATTGCTTCTATTTGAACGATTTCAACGATCTAAAAATGCTTGAAAATACTTATTTTAGCGAAAACAGCACGTTTTTGAGCTTTCTTAATCTGCGTTTAACGCGTAAAAACAGCATAAAAAACGACGAAATTTTTATTATTAGTTTTTTATTAATATTGCGTCTATTTGAACGATTTCAACGATCTAAAATGCTTGAAAATGATTATTTTAGCAAAACAGCACGTTTTGAGTTTTAATCTGCGTTTTAACGCGCGTAAAACAGCATAAAATGACGAATTTTTTATTATTCGTTTTATTAATATTGCTTCTATTTGAACGATTTCAACGATCTAAAAATGCTTGAAAATGCTTATTTTAGCAAAAATGTTAACGTTTGAGCTTTAATCTGCTTGTAACGCGTAAAACAGCATAAAACGACGAAATTTTTTATTATTCGTTTTTATTAATATTATGTCTATTTGAACGGTTTCAACGATCTAGAATGCTTGAAAAATGATTATTTTAGCAAAACAGCACGTTTTGAGTTTCTTTAATCTGCGTTTGAACGCGTAAACAGCATAAAAACGACGAATTTTTATTATTCGTTTTTATTAATATTGCTTCTATTTGAACGATCGATCTAGAATCTGAAAATGTGTTTATTTTAGCAAAACAGCATCGTTTTAGTTTTAAATCTGCGTTTTAACGCGCGTAAAACAGTACAAAAAACGACCTAGCCCTTATTATTCGTTTTTACAATATTGCGTCTATTTGAACGATTTCAACGATCTAAAATGCTTCGAAAATGATTTTTTTAGCAAAACAGCACGTTTGAGTTTAAATCTGCGTTTTAACGCGTAAAACAGCATTAAAACGACGAATTTTTATTCGTTTTTATTAATATTGCTTCATTTCGGAAACGATTTCAACGATCTAAAATTGAAAATGCTTATTTCCAGCAAAACAGCACGTTTTGAGCTTTAATCTGCGTTTTAACGCGCAAAACAGCATAAAACGCACGCAGAAATTTCTTTTATTATTCGTTTCTACCAATATTGCGCTCATTTTAACGATTTCAAATCTATTCAAATGCTTCGGAAAATGACATTATTTTGAAAGCAAAACAAAGCACGTTTTGAGTTTTAATCCGCGCTTTAAACGCGCAAACAGCACAAAAACACGAATTTTTAATATTCGTTTTACAATACGTTTCTATTTCCGGAACGATTTCAACGATTTAAATGCTGAAAATGCTTAAACAGACGTTTGAGTTTAATTCAAAAAGTTTAAAGTAAAACAGCATAAAAACGACCAGGCTTTATTCGCCTTTGCTACTGTGTTTTATTTGGAACGATTTCAACGATTCGTGCCGTTGAAAATGATTATTTTAAAGCAAAACAGCACGTTTTGAGCTAACCGCGTTTTAACGCGCAAAACAAAGAGTTTAAAGTCCACGAATTTTTATTATCGCTTTTGCCACAGGCTGCTTTGGCTTCAACGACGCCAACGATCTAAAATGCCGAAAATCGGTTCTTTATTTCAGCGAACAGCGACGTTTTGAGCTACCCGCGTTTAACGGTAAAAACAAAGCATAAAACGGTATCTGTGCTCTTTATTACCGTTAATACAGTGCCTGAACGATTTCACGACGGCACGCTGAAATTATTGATATTTTACAAAAAACGTTAATGTTTTGAGTTTTACCCGTGTTTTAACGCGCGGTGCCCAGCATGTAAAACTATCAGCCCTTATTATTCGCCTCATTAATACGCATTTGAGCCTGAATCTATTTCAACGAAAATGCTGAAAATGCTATTTTAAAGAAAAACAGTACGTTTTGAAAGCTTACCCGTGTTTTAACGCGTAAAAACGTTATTAAAAATTTACCTGTTCTTTTATTATCGCCTTTTGCCGCGTTTGGTTTTGCATCTCAACGATTTCCGGTAAATGCTGAAAATTTATTTTAAAGAAACAGCACGTTTTGAAGCACCCGGCAGTTTCAACGCGTAAAACAGTTAGCGGTAACGACGAATTTTTATTACTGCCTTTTATTAATATTGCTGTTTGAACGATTTCAACGACGGCAAATGCCGGAAAATGACATTTTAGCAAAATCGCTGAATGCCTGAAAGCAATCTGCAGTTTCAACGCCAGCACAAAAACGACGAAATTTCATATTGCTCGCTTTTTGAGCAATACGCGCTCATGCCTGAACGATCAAATATCAAAATGCTGAAAATCATTATTTTAACAGCACGTTTTGGAGCTTTAACGCTTCTAACGCGTAAAAAAATGTCCATCTTTTAAATTTTTATTATTCGCTACTGCTGTTTCCGGACGATTTCAACGATCTAAAATGCTGTTATTTTCAGTTAAAACAGCACGCTTTGAGAATCTGCAGCTTTAACGCGTAAAACACGCTACAAAAACGTCGAATTTTATTATTCGCGTTTTATTATTGCGCTCATTTCCGGAACGATTTTAAAATATCTAAAATGCTGAAAATGCATTATTTTGTTAAACAGCACGTTTTGGAGCTTGAATTGCAGTTTTAACGCGTAAAACAAAGAGCGGTGTCTATCTTTAATTCTTATTGTCTTCGCCTTTTATTAATATTTCTGGTTTGAACGATTACCATCGCGCCAGCTGAAAAATGCTTATTTTTAAAGAGCACGTTTTGAGCGCAATCTGCGTTTAACGCGTAAAACAAGAGCAAAAACGACGAAATTTTTATTGCTATTCGTTTTTATTAATATTGCAGCCTGTTTCTGAACGATTTCAACGACGGTAATGCTGAAAATGACATTTAAAAATAAGCACGTTTTGAAAGCAATTCGTAAGTTTTGTAAAAAATGATAAACGACGAATTATTATTCGTTTTACAATATTGCCTTACGGACGATTTCAACGATCTAAATGCTGAAAATGCTTCTTTAGTAAAACAGTTAATGCTTTGAGTATTCGTGTGTTTAACGCGTAAAACAAGATTAAACGACGGCAGTTCTTGATATTCGTTTTGCTATTAATATTGTGCCTATTTCCGGAACGACTTCAACGATCTGTAACGCTGAAAATGACTATTTTGCCAGCGTTTGAAAGTAATTCGCGTTTTGGGCGCAAAACAGCATTTAAAACCACGAATTTTTATTACTCTTTTATTAATATTGCTTTGCTTGAATTCAACGACTAAAAATGCTCTCCGGAAAATTTTATTTTAAGCGAAACAGCGTTTTGCTGGAAAAGCTTAACGCGTAAAACATATAAAACGACGAAATTTTAATATTGTTTTTATTATTGTGCAGTTCATCGAACGGTTTTCAATGACGGCAATGCCGAAATGATATTTTAAAGAAAATGTTGAATGTTTTGAAAAGCTACCCGCGGCTTAACGTGCAAACAAAAGATAAAAACGACTTGTTTCTTTTATTATTCGTTTTGCTGGTTTACGTGTCTGGCTTCGGTCCATCAACGACGAATGCTTTGAAATGATTATTTTGTAACGTTATACGTTTTTGAGTTTAATCTGCAAAGCTAACGGCAAAACAGCATAAAACGCATCTAATTTTTATTATTCTCGTTTTTTATTTGCCGTTTATTTGAACGATTTCAACGATCTAAAATGACGAAAATGATTGGTTTTTCAGTTAAAGCAGCACGTTTTTGAGTTTTCAATCTGCGTTTAACGCGTAAAAACAAGAGCGGCAAAAACGACGAAATTTATTACCTCGTTTTGCCATTACGTGCTCATTTTGCATCAAAGAGCCTAAAAATGCTGAAAAACATTGGTTTGCGAACAAAATGTTTGGCTTTTACCCGCGCTCAACGGCGTTGTTATTAAAAATCTTATCTAATTTTATTATTCGCCTTTTATTACGTTTATTTCGGAATGATTTCAACGACGAAATGCTTTTGAAAATGCTTATGTCAGCACGTTTGGAGTTTTTAACGCTTTAACGCGTAAAACACCATAAAACACGAAGTTTTGGTTGGTTCGTTTTTTTGCTAATAGGCTGTGTTTGCTTCTGAATTATTTTCACCATCTAAAATGGAAAATGATATTTTGAAGTAAAAATGGCATGCTTCGAGTTTTTACCCGTGTTTTAACGCGTAAAAACAAAGCATGTAAAATTTATTTGTGTATTACCGTTTTTTATTAATATATCGTGTTTGTTTGAACGCGATCAACGACGCAGCGCTTGAAAATGAATATTTTCAGCAAAACAGTATGATTCGAGTTACCCAGCCAACGCGTAAAACAAAGATAAAAAACGACAAAATTTATTATTCGTTTTGTTGAATAGCCAGCCTATTTGAACGATTTCAACGATTTGCAACGTTGAAAATTATTATTTTAAATAAAGTTGACGTTTTGAAAGCGTAATCTGTTTTAACGTGCGTAAACAAAGATAAAGACGAAATTTTATTGCCCGTTTTATTAATATTGCTCCTGCTGACGATTTCAACGATTTGAAAAATGCTTTCGAAATGATATTTTAAAGTAAAATGACGTTTTTGAGCACTGCGCTTAACGCGTTACAAAAACAACGGTATTATTCGTTTGTCATTATTGTGCCACTTGAACACAACGATTTAAAATGCTGAAATGCTTATTTAAACAGCACGTTTTTGAAAGTAATTCGTGCTTCACGCAAAACAAAGAGCGAACGACCTAGGCTTATTACCGTTTTTGCTGCCTCGTGTTATTTGAATGACTAACGATTTAAATGCTGAAAACATTATTTAAACAGCACGTTTGAAAGCTGGTCTGTGTTTTAACGTATAAACAGTGAGGTGTCCATTCTATCTCTATTATTCGTTTATTAATATTGCAAGCCTAGCCTGGAACGATTTTCAACGATCTAAAATGTTGAAATGATTATTTTACAAAACAGCACGTTTGCTATCCGCGTTTTAACGGCATGCGAAAAACGACGCCCACTTTTATTCGTTTTTGTCATCGCCGCGATTTTCCGACGGTATCGCTTCGAAAACGCTATTTTAAAGAAACACGCCTAAGCACCAGCTTTAACGCCGCAACAGTTAAAAAAACGCATCTTTATTATCTGCCTTTATTGCTGGTTTCGAACGATTTTCAACGACGGCACGCTGAAAACGACATTTTGCAGCCAGCGTCGCTTAATCTGCGCCTAACGCAAAAGATGCGCCCATCTACCGTTCTTTTGTCAATGGCTGTTTACCGAACGATCAACGACTTAACGCTGAAAATCGCGCCATTTTGCACGCGACCCGCGTTTCAACGCGTAAAACAGCATAAAGTGTCCGATCTGTGCCTTTATTGCCCGCTATTACCTGCCTGAACGATTTCAACGAACAAAATGCCGGAAAACGCATTTTGGCACGCGAGTTTAAATTTAACGCGCCAAAACCATCTAAATTTTTTATTATTCGCCTTTTATCGTTTACTGGAACGTATCAACGACGGGTACTGAAAATGTGCTATTTTGCAAAACAGCACGTTTTATTTTTAACGTAACAGTATGTGTCTTATTTGTTTTGTTATTCGTTTTTTATTAATAGTTTACTGAATGATAACTTATCTAAAAATGCTTGAAAATGATAATTTAAATGTTTTGAAGTAATCTGCGCTGTACCAGCATAAAAACGACGACGGTCGTTTTATCAATATTGGTTAACGTATTTTCAACGACGGCACGCCGAAAATTTTGGTAAACAGCACGTTTTTACCCGTTTTAACGCGTAAAACAGTATAAAAACGACGAAATTTTATTATTCATTTTTGGCCAATATTGCACTGGCTTGAACGCATTTCAATGCTTGAAAATGCATAAAGAAATGTTGTTTTTGGAGCACCCGTTTTAACGCGTAAAAACAGACAAAAACGACGGCGCATTATTCGCCAATATTGCTCCTATTTTTGAATGATTTCAACGACAATGCTGAAAAATGCTTATTTTGCCGTAAACAGCACGTTTGTGCTTTACCCGTATTTTAACGCGTAAAACAAAGATAAAACGACGAAATTTATTATTCGTTTTAATATTGTGCGCTGTGAACGCATTTGAAAATGCTGAAAATGACATTTTAGCACTGTGTTTAACGTAAAAACAGCATAAAAACAATCTAATTTTTATTATTCGTTTTTGTCATTGTTTCATTTGACCCATTTCAATGCCGGAAAAATGATATTTTTAAATCGTTACGTTTTGGCGTAATTCGTGTTTACCGCGTAAAAACAGCATGCGTCTTATCAACATTTTATTATTCGCCTTTTATTAATATTGCGTTCATTTTGGCCGAGCTAACGATTTAAAATGCTTTCGGAAAATGATATTTCAGTCGGCGTTTTTGAGTTTTACCAAAATGTACCCATTTATCTCTTTTTTATTATTCGTTTTGTTAATACAGTTTATTTAACGATTACCTATTTAAATGCTGGAAATGCTTATTTTGCAAACAGCCATGCTTATTACCCGCTTTTTACCCAGTAAAATCAGTAGGGCCCGACGCAGTTTATTATTCGTTTTTTAATAATATTGCGTCTATTTGAAATAGAATAAATAATCATTTTCAAGCATTTTAGATCGTTGAAATCGTTCAAATAGGAAGCAATATTAATAAAAACGAATAATAAAAATTCGTCGTTTTTATGCTGTTTTACGCGTTAAAACGCAGATTAAAGCTCAAAACGTGCTGTTTTGCTAAAAATAATCATTTTCGCATTTTAGATCGTTAAAATAGTTCAAATAGAAGCAATATTAATAAAAAAAGAATAATAAAAATTTCGTCGTTTTTATGTGTTTAGCGTTAAAACGCAGATTAAAGCCCCAAAAAGTGCTGTTTTCTAAAATAAAGCATTTTCAAGCATTTAGATCGTTGAAATCTTTCAAATAGAAGCAATATTAATAAAACGAATAATAAAAATTCGTCGTTTTATGCTGTTTTACGCGTTAAAACGCAGATTAAAGCTCAAACTGCTGTTTTGCTAAATTAATCATTTTCAAGCATTTTAGATCGTTAAACCGTTAAAAGCCAAAATTTAAACGAATATAAATTTCTCTTTTAGCTGTTTAATCGTTAAAGGATTAAATAAAACGGGTTTAAAAAAGATTTCTTTTTTAGTGTTTAATCGTTAAAAGAAAAATCAAAAACGTTGAAAATTGCTTTTTTGCTTTTTTGCGTTAGAACCGTTAAATAAAAGGCTTTAAAAAAATAATTTTAAATTTTGTGTTGTCGCTTAAAAGACGCAATAAATAAAAAACCCTTTAAAATTCTTTTTGTTTTAACCCTTAAAACCTTAAATAAACGATTTTTAAAAAGAATTTAAATTTTGTCGTTTTAAAACGTTTAGAAGCAATTACTAAAAAAGTTAAAATCTCTTTTTAAACTGTTTTACGCTTAAACGAATTTAAATTTAAAACGGGTTTTTAAAAAATTTTTCAAGCTTTTTTGGGGTTAAAACGCAATAAGCAAAAATCCAAAATAAAAATTTTTGCTTTTAGTGTTTTAACGTTAAAACGCAATTAATAAAACCTTAAAAATGCTTTTAAGCTTTTTTGACGTTAAAACGCAAATAAAGCAAAAGTTTTTCAAAATAAAATTGTCGTTTTAAGCTGTTTTAGGTAAAAGCAATTAAAATAAAACGGGTTTTTAAAAAATCTTTTTAAGCTTTTTAGCGGTTAAACCGTTAAATAAACGCTTTTAAAAAATAATTTAACTCTTTGATCTGTTTATGTTAAAAACGCAATTAAAAACTCAAAAAAATTCTGTTTTGTTGCTTTTAGCTTTTTTAAAACCCTTAAAGTTTAAAAAGTTTTTAAAAAAAAAATTTCGTTTTTTTGTGTTTAAACCCTTAAAGCAGATTAAATCAAAACCGTTTGTAAAATAATTTTTTTAGCTTTTTTAGACGTTAAATTTAAAATGCGTTTTAAAAAATAATAAAATTTTTCCTTTTTAGCGCTGGAAACCCTTAAAACGAATTAAAAAACGAAAAAAAATTCTGTTTTGTATATTTTTAAGCTTAACGTTAAAGTTTAAAAAGCTTTTTTAAAAACAATATTAAAGTTTTGTCGTTTATGTTTTTACGCTTAAAAAAGAAATAAATGCCGTTTTTAAAATCGCTTTTAGCTTTTTAAAAAAGGGAAAAGCTCAAAAGGCTTTTTAAAAAAGAATTTTAAAATTCGTCGTTTTATGCTGTTTTCGCTAAAGCAATTAACTAAAACGCGTTTTAAAATAATTTTTTTAGCTTTGTATCGTTAAAACGCAATTTAAAACCCAAATTTTTAAAAAAATAATCAAATTTCGCTTTTTAAACGTTTAACGTTAAAAACGCAATTAAACAAAACTGGTTTTCTAAATGCTTTTAAGTTTTTAGCGTTAAAACGTTAAAAAAAGCTTTTTTAAAAAATAAAAATTTTCGTTTTTATGCTGTTTAACGTGTTTAAACGCAGATTAAAGCTCAAAACGTACTGTTTTGCTAAAATAATATTTTCAAGCATTTTAGATCGTTGAATCGTTCAAATAGACAATATAAAAAAACGAATAATAAAATTTCGTCGTTTTATGCGTTTTACGCGTTATAACGCAGATTAAAGCTCAAAACGTCCTGTTTTGCTAAATAAGCATTTTCAAGCATTTTAGATCGTTGAAATCGTTCAAATAGAAGCAATATTAATAATAAACGAATAATAAAAATTCGTCGTTTTATGCTGTTTTACGTGTTTAAACGCAGATTAAAGCTCAAACGTACTGTTTTGCTAAAATAATCATTTTCAAGCATTTTAGATCGTGAAATCGTTCAAATAGACGCAATATTAATAAAACGAATAAAAAAACGTCGTTTTATGCTGTTTACCCGTTAAAACGCAGATTAAAGCCAAAACGTGCTTTTGCTAAAATAATCATTTTCGCGTATTTGATCGTTGAAATCGTTCAAATAGACGCTATTAATAAAAACGAATAATAAAATTCGTCGTTTTTGTTGTTTTACGCGTTAAAACGAGATTAAAGCTCGAAACGTGCTGTTTTGTTAAAATAAGCATTTTCAAGCATTTTAGATCGTTGAAATCGTTCAAATAAGTAAATATTAATAAAAACGAGTAATAAAAATTCGTCGTTTTATGCTGTTTACGTTAAACGCAGATTAAAACTCAAACGGCTGTTTTGCTAAAATAATCATTTTCAAGCATTTTAAATCGTCCAAATGAATATAATAAACGAATAATAAATAATTGTCGTTTATATGTGTTTTACGCTAAAACAGATTAAAAAACGTGCTGTTTGCTAAAATAATCATTTTCAGCTTGATTTCGAATAAAAAAAAAAAAAAAGGGTTTTTTTTCCGAAACGCAGATTAAAAGCTAAAACGTGCTGTTTGCTAAAATAATCATTTTCAAGCATTTTAGATCGTGGAAATCGTTCAAATAGACGCAATATTAATAAAAAAAGAATAATGAAAGTTTCGTCGTTTTTTTGCTGTTTTACGCGTTAAAACGCAGATTAAAGCTCAAAACGTGCTGTTTTGCTAAAATAAGCATTTTCAAGCATTTTAGATCGTTGAAATCGCTCAAATAGAAGCAATATTAATAAAAACGAATAATAAAAAAATTCGTCGTTTTTATGTTGTTTACGCGTTAAAACGCAGATTAAAGCTCAAAACGCTGTTTTGCTAAAATAATCATTTTCAAGCATTGTAGATCGTTGAAATCGTTCGAATAGACGCAAATTAATAAAACGAATAATAAATTTCGTCGTTTTTATGCGTTTTACGCGTTAAAACGCAGATTAAAGCTCAAAAAGGCTGTTTTGCTAAAATAAGCATTTTCAAGCATTTAGATCGCTGAAATCGTTCAAATAGAAGAATATTAATAAAACGAATAATAAAAAATTCGTCGTTTTATGTGTTTTACGCGTTAAAACGCAGAAAAGCTCAAACGTGCTGTTTTGCTAAAATAATCATTTTAAGATTTTAGATCGTTGAAATCGTTCAAATAGACGCAATTAATAAAACGAAAATAAAAATTTCTTGTTTTTATGCTGTTTTACGCGTTAAAACGCAGATTAAAGCTCAGAACGTGCTGTTTTGCTAAAAAAGCATTTTCAAGCATTTTAGTTCGTTTAAATCGTTCAAATAGAAGAAAAAAAAATTAAAAAAAATAAAAAAATTCGTCGCTTTTATGCTGTTTTACGCGTTAAAACGCAGATTAAAGCTTTAAAACGTGCTGTTTTTCCTAAAAAAAACCATTTTCAAGCAATTTCGATCGTGAAATCGTTCAAAGACGCAATATTAATAAAAACGAATAATAAAAATTTCGTCGTTTTTTTGCTGTTTTTTACGCGTTATAACGCAGATTAAAGCTCAAACGTCCTGTTTTGCTAAAATAAGCATTTTCAAGCATTTTAGATCGTTGAAATCGTTCAAATAGAAGCTAACATTAATAAAAAACGAATAATAAAAATTCGTCGTTTTTTTGCTGTTTTACGTGTTTAAACGCAGATTAAAGCTCAAAACGTACTGTTTTGCTAAAATAATCATTTTCAAGCATTTTAGATCGTTGAAATCGAAATAGAGCAATATTAATAAAAAAAGATAAATAAAACTTTCGTCGTTTTATGCTGTTTTACGCGTTAAAACGCAGATTAAAAGCTCGAAACGTGCTGTTTTGCTAAAATAACATTTTCAAGCATTTTAGATCGTTGAAATCGTTCAAATAGAAGCAATATTAATAAAAACGAATAATAAAAATTCGTCGTTTTATGCTGTTTTACGCGTTAAACGCAGATTAAAGCTCAAAACGTGCTGTTTTGCTAAAATAATCATTTTCAAACATTTAGATCGTGAAATGGTTCAAATAGACGCAATATTAATAAAAACGAATAATAAAAATTTCGTCGTTTTATGCTGTTTTACGCGTGAAAACGCAGATTTAAGCTCAAAACGTGCTGTTTTGCTAAAAAAGCATTTTCAAGCATTTTAGATCGTTAAATCGTTCAAATAGAAGCAATATTAAAAACGATAATAAAAATTCGTCGTTTTATGCTGTTTTACGCGTTAAAACGCAGATTAAAGCTCAAAACGTGCTGTTTTGCTAAAAATAATCAATTTTAAGAATTTTAGATCGTTGAAATCAGTTCAAATAGACAAATATTAATAAAAACGAATAATGAAAGTTTCGTCGTTTTTTTCTGTTTACGCGTTAAAACGCAGATTAAACTCAAAAGTGTGTTTTAAAATAAGCATTTTAACTTTTAAATCGTTAAATCGCTCAAATAGAACTAAATTAATAAAAGAATGTAAAAAATTCGTCACTTTATGCTGTTTAGCGTTAAAAATAAATTTCAAAATGCTGTTTTGCAAAATCAATCATATTCAAGCATTTAAATCATTGAAATTCGTTCTAACGCATATTAATAAAAACGAATAATAGAAATTTCGTCGTTTTATACTGTTTTACGCGTTTAAAGCGATTAAACTCAAAAGTGCTGTTTTGCTAAAATAAGCATTTTCAAAGCATTTTAGATCGTTTTGAAATCGTTCAAATAGAACAATATTAATAAAAAATGAATAATAAAAAATTCGTCTTTTAGCTGTTTACGCGTTAAAACGCGATTAAACTAAAACGTCGTTTTGTAAAAATAATCATTTTTATGCTTTTTGATCGTTGAAATCGTTCAAATAGAAATATTAATAAAAACGAATAATAAAATTTCGTCGTTTTATGCTTAATACGCGTTAAAACGCAGATTTAAAAGCTCGAAACTATAGTTTTGTTAAAATAAGCATTTTAAGCATTTTAGATCGTAAATCGTTCAAATGAACTAATATTAATAAAAACGAGTAATAAAATTCGTCGTTTTAATCTGTTAACGCGTTAAAACGCGAGTTAAAACTCAAAACATGCATGTTTTAATAAAATTCATTTTAAAGCATTTTAGATCGTTAAATCGTTACAAATAGAAGCAATATTAATAAAAACAATAATAAATAATTCGTCTTTAATGTGTTTTACGCGTTAAAACGCAGATTAAAGCTCAAAACGTCTGTTTTGCTAAAATAATCATTTTCAAGCATTTTAGATCGTTTGAAACGATTTCAAATAGACGCAATATTAATAAAAACGATAAAAAAACTTTCGTCGTTTTATGTTTTATACGCGTTAAAACGCAGATTAAACTCGAAAGTGCTGCTATGCTAAAATAAGCATTTTCAGCATTAGATCGTTAAATCGTTCAAATAGAAGCAATATTAATTAAAACGAATAAAAAATTCGTCGTTTTAGCTGTTTTAGCTTAAAAACGCAGATTAAACTCAAAAGTGCTGTATTTGCTAAAATAATCATTTTCAAACATTGTAGATAATGGTTTAAATTACGCAATATTAAATCAAAAACTGTATTAATAAAAATTTCGTCGATTTTGCTGTTTTACGCGTAAAACGCAGATTTAAACTCAAAAAAAATGTGTATTTTCTAAAGAGCTTAACTTTTAAATCTTAAATCGTATTAGTAAAATTAAAATCAAAATTAAATCGTGTTTTTGCAATACGAATTAAAAACGAATTAAACTAAAATCTTTATTAAATAAACATTTTCAAATTAAGATCGCTGAAATGTTTCAATAAGCAATTTAATAAAACGATAAAAAAATTATCGTAATTATGTGTTTTACGCGTTAAAACGTAGATTAAAGCTCGAAAACGTGCGTTTTGTAAAATAAGCATTTTCAAGCATTTTAATCGTTGAAATCGTTCAAATGAAGAATATTATAAAAACGAATAAAAATTCGTGTTTTATGCTGTTTTACGCGTTAAAACGCAGATTAAAACTCAAAACGTGCTGTTTTGCTAAAATAATCATTTTAACGATTTCAGATCGTTGAAATGTCAAATAGAAGCAATATTAATAAAAAAGAATAATAAATAATTCGTTCGTATACTAATTACAGCTTAAAACGCAGTTTAAAGCTAAACGATTTGTTTGTAAAATAATCATTTCAAGCATTTTAGATAATTGAAATCGTTAAAGATATAGTAATAAAAACGAATAAAAAAATCGTTGTTTTATGCTTATACCGTTAAAACGCGATTAAACTTCAAAACGTATTTAAACAAATAAATCATTTTCAGTATTTTAGATCGTTTGAAATCGTTCAAATAGATTAATATCAAAATACAATAAAAAGTTTTACGTTTTAATGTGTTTCAAGTAAACGCAGATTAAGTCAAAAATGTATATAAAAATTATTACTTTTCAAGCGTTTAAGATCGCTGAAATCGCTCAATGAAGCAATTATAAAAACGAATAATTAAATTTCGTTAATTTATGACTGTTTTAAAACGCGTAAAACGCAGATTAAACTCAAACGTGCTGTTTTGCTAAAATATTATTTCAAGCATTGTAGATCTTGATGTTAAAATAGACGCAATATTAATAAAAACGAATAATAGAAATTCGTCGTTTTTATGCTGTTTTACGCGTTAAACGCAGATTAAAGCTCAAAACGTGCTGTTTGCTAAAATAATCATTTTCAAGCATTTTAGATCGTTGAAATCGTTCAAATAGACGCAATATTAATAAAAACGAATAAAAATTTCGTCGTTTTTATGCTGTTTTACGCGTTAAAACGCAGATTAAAGCTCAAAACGTCTGTTTTGCTAAAATAAGCATTTTCAAGCATTTTAGATCGTTGAAATCGTTCAAATAGAAGCAATATTAATAAAAACGAATAATAAAAATTCGTCGTTTTTATGCTGTTTTACGCGTTAAAACGCAGATTAAAGCTCAAAACGTGCTGTTTTGCTAAAATAATCATTTTCAAGCATTTTAGATCGTTGAAATCGTTCAAATAGACGCAATATTAATAAAAACGAATAATAGAAATTTCGTCTTTTATGCTGTTTTACGCGTTAAAACGCAGATTAAAGCTCAAAACGTGCTGTTTTGCTAAAATAAGCATTTTCAAGCATTTTTAGATCGTTGAAATCGTTCAAATAGACGCAATATTAATAAAAACGAATAATAAAAATTCGTCGTTTTTATGCTGTTTTACGCGTTAAAACGCAGATTAAAGCTCAAACGTGCTGTTTGCTAAAATAAGCATTTTCAAGCATTTTAGATCGTTGAAATCGTTCAAATAGAGCAATATTAATAAAAACGAATAATAAAAATTCGTCGTTTTTATGCTGTTTTACGCGTTAAAACGCAGATTAAACTCAAAACGTGCTGTTTTGCTAAAATAAGCATTTTCAAGCATTTTAGATCGTTGAAATCGTTCAAATAGAAGCAATATTAATAAAAACGAATAATAAAAATTCGTCGTTTTATGCTGTTTTACGCGTTAAAACGCAGATTAAAGCTCAAAACGTGCTGTTTTGCTAAAATAATCATTTTCAAGCATTTTAGATCGTTGAAATCGTTCAAATAGACGCAATATTAATAAAAACGAATAAAAAAATTTCGTCGTTTTTATGCTGTTTTACGCGTTAAAACGCAGATTAAAGCTCAAACGTGCTGTTTTGTAAAATAAGCATTTTCAAGCATTTTAGATCGTTGAAATCGTTCAAATAGAAGCAATATTAATAAAAACGATAATAAAAATTCGTCGTTTTATGCTGTTTTACGCGTTAAAACGCAGATTAAAACTCAAAACGTGCTGTTTTGCTAAAATAATCATTTTCAAGCATTTTAGATCGTTGAAATCGTTCAAATAGAGCAATATTAATAAAAACGAATAATAAAAATTCGTCGTTTTTATGCTGTTTTACGCGTTAAAACGCAGATTAAAGCTCAAAACGTGCTGTTTTGCTAAAATAATCATTTTCAAGCATTTTAGATCGTTGAAATCGTTCAAATAGACGCAATATTAATAAAAACGATATAATAAAATTTCGTCGTTTTTATGCTGTTTTACGCGTTAAAACGCAGATTAAAGCTCAAACGTGCTGTTTGCTAAAATAAGCATTTTCAAGCATTTTAGATCGTTGAAATCGTTCAAATAGAAGCAATATTAATAAAACGAATAATAAAAATTCGTCGTTTTTATGCTGTTTTACGCGTTAAAACGCAGATTAAACTCAAAACGTGCTGTTTTGCTAAAATAATCATTTTCAAGCATTTAGATCGTTGAAATCGTTCAAATAGACGCAATATTAATAAAAACGAATAATAAAAATTCGTCGTTTTATGCTGTTTTACGCGTTAAAACGCAGATTTTAAAATCGTTCAAAATCGTTTCATATTGCAAATTAATAATTTTCAAGATTTAAGATTCTGTTAAATCGTTTAAATAGACGCATTAATAACAATTAAAATTAAAATTGCGTTATTTGTAAATTACCGTTAAAACATTTTAAATCGTTAAATCGTGCTAATTATAAAAAAGCAATTATAAAAAATTTAATCGTTTTATCGTTATACTGATTAAAACCAGAAAAGCTCAAAAAACGTGCTGTTTTAATAGCTTTTCAAGCATTTTTAGACGTTGAAATGTTCAAATGAAGAAATATTAATTAAAAACGAATATTTAAAATTCGTCGTTTTTAATGCTGTTTTCACGATTAAAACGCGATTAAACTCAAAACAAGTAAAATTAAAATAACCATTTTCAAATTTATACGTTAAAACGTTAAATAAAACATTAATAAAAAGAAAATAAAATTTCGTCTTTTTGATCTTGAATTCGTTAAAAGCAGATTTAATAAAACGATCAATTTTAAAAATAGCGTTTTAGCTGTTTAGACGTTAAACAGTAAATCAAAAGTAGCTTTGACGAAAATGCATTTTAGATCGTTGAAATCGTTCAAATAGAAGCAATATTAATAAAAACGAATAATAAAAAATTCGTCGTTTTATGCTGTTTTACGCGTTAAAACGCAGATTAAAGCTCAAAACGTGCTGTTATGCTAAAATAATCATTTCAAGCATTTTAGATCATTGAAATCGTTCAATAGACGTAAATTATAAAAACGAAAAATAAAATTTCGTGTTTTATGCTGTTTTACAGTTAAACGCAGATTAAAGCTCAAAACGTCTGTTTTGCTAAAATAAGTATTTTCAAGCATTTTGATCGTTGAAATCGTTCAAATAGAGAAATATTAATAAAAACGAATAATAAAAATCGTTTTATGTTTTTGGCGTTAAAACGCAGATTAAAATCAAAACGATTTTTACGTAAAAATCATTTTCAAACTTTAGATCTTGAAATTTGCTGAAATAGACCAAATATAATAAAAAACGAATAATAAATTTCGTCGTTTTTATGCTGTTTTACGCGTTAAAACGCAGATTAAACTCAAAAGTGCTGTTTTGCTAAAATAATCATTTTCAATTTTAGATCGTTGAAATCGTTCAAATAGAGCAATATTAATAAAAACGAATAATAAATATTTCTGTCGTTTTATGCTGTTTTACGCGTTAAAACGCAGATTAAAGCTCAAAACGTGCTGTTTTGCTAAAATAAATTTTCAAGCATTTTAATCGTTGAAATCGTTCAAATAGAAGAATATTAATAAAAACGAATAATAAAATTCGTCGTTTTATGCTGTTTTACGGTTAAAACGCAGATTAAAGCTCAAAACGTGCTGTTTTGCTAAAATAACATTTTCAAGCATTTTAGATCGTTGAAATCGTTCAAATAGACGCAATATTAATAAAAACGAATAATAAAAATTTCGTCGTTTATATGCTGTTTTACGCTTAAAACGCAGATTAAAGCTCAAAACGTGCTGTTTTGCTAAAATAATCATTTTCAAACTTTATAGATCTTGAAATCGTTTTAAATAGAGCAATATTATAAAACGAATTAATAAAAATTCGTCGTTTTATGCTATTTTACGTTAAAACGCAGATTAAAGCTCAAAACGTGCTGTTTTGCTAAAATAACATTTTCAAGCATTTTAGTGTTGAAATCGTTCAAATAGACGCATATTAACTAAAAACGAATAATAAAAATTCGTCGTTATTATGCTGTTTTACCGTTAAAACGCAGATTAAAGCTCAAAACGTGCTGTTTTGCTAAAATAATCATTTTAGCTTTAAGATCGTTGAAATCGTTCAAATAGACGCAATATTAATAAAACAAAAATAAAAATTGTCGTTTATATGCTGTTTTACGCGTTAAAACGCAGATTAAAACTCAAAACGTGCTGTTTTGCTAAAATAACATTTTCAAGCATTTTAGATCGTTAAATCGTTCAAATAGAGCAATATTAATAAAAACGAATAATAAAAATTTCGTCGTTTTATGCTGTTTTACGCGTTAAAACGCAGATTAAAAACTCAAAACGTGCTGTTTTGCTAAAATAAGCATTTTCAAGCATTTTAGATCGTTGAAATCGTTCAAATAGAGCAATATTAATAAAAACGAATAATAAAAATTGTCGTTTTATGCTGTTTTACGCGTTAAAACGCAGATTAAAGCTCAAACTTTGTTTGCTAAAATAACATTTTCAAGCATTTAGATCGTTGAAATCGTTCAAATAGACGCAATATTAATAAAAACGAATAATAAAAATTTCGTCGTTTTTATGCTGTTTTACGCGTTAAAACGCAGATTAAAGCTCAAAACGTGCTGTTTTGCTAAAATAATCATTTTCAAGCATTTTAGATCGTTGAAATCGTTCAAATAGACGCAATATTAATAAAAACGAATAATAAAAATTTCGTCGTTTTTATGCTGTTTTACGCGTTAAAACGCAGATTAAAGCTCAAACTGTGCTGTTTTGCTAAAATAAGCATTTTCAAGCATTTTAGATCGTTGAAATCGTTCAAATAAGCAATATTAATAAAAACGAATAATAAAAAATTTCGTCGTTTTATACTGTTTTACGCGTTAAAACGCAGATTAAAGCTCAAAACGTGCTGTTTTGCTAAAATAACATTTTCAAGCATTTTAGATCGTTAAATCGTTCAAATAGACGCAATTAATAAAACGAATAATAAAATTTCGTCGTTTTAATGCTGTTTTACGCGTAAAACGCAGATTAAGCTCAAAACGTGCTGTTTTGCTAAAATAACATTTTCAAGCATTTTAGACGTGAAATCGTTCAAATAAGCAATATAATAAAAACGATAATAAAAATTTCGTCGTTTTATGCTGTTTTACGCGTTAAAAGCTCAGATTAAAGCTCAAAACGTGCTGTTTTGCTAAATAAGCATTTTCAAGCATTTTAGATCGTTGAAATCGTTCAAATAGAAGCAATATTAATAAAAACGAATAATAAAAATTCGTCGTTTTATGCTGTTTTACGCGTTAAAACGCAGATTAAAGCTCAAAACGTGCTGTTTTGCTAAAATAATCATTTTCAAATTTTAAATAGTAGAAATCGTTCAAATAGACGCAATATTAATAAAAACGATATAAAAATTTCGTCGTTTTATACTGTTTTACGCGTTAAAACGCAGATTAAAGCTCAAAACGTGCTGTTTTGCTAAAATAAGATTTTCAAGCATTTTAACGTAAATCGTTCAAATAAAGCAATATTAATAAAAACGAATAATAAAAAATTCGTCGTTTTATGCTGTTTTACGCGTTTAAACGCAGATTAAAGCTCAAAACGTCTGTTTTGCTAAAATAATCATTTTCAAGCATTTTAATAAGTTGAAATCGTTCAATAGACGCATTTAATAAAAACGAATAATAAAATTCGTCGTTTTATGCTGTTTTACGCGTTAAAACGCAGATTAAAAGCTCTAAACTGCTGTTTGCTAAAAATAATATTTTCAAGCATTTTAGATCGCTTAAATCGTTCAAATAGAAAGCAATATTAACTCAAAACGAATATTAAAAATTCGTCGTTTTATGCTGTTTTACGCGTTAAAACGCAGATTAAAAGCTCAAAACGTGCTGTTTTGCTAAATTATCATTTTCAAGCATTTTAGATCGTTGAAATCGTTCAAATAGAACGCAATTTAATAAAAACGAATAATTAAAATTTCGTCGTTTTATGCTGTTTTACGCGTTAAAACGCAGATTAAAGCTCAAAACGTGCTGTTTTGCTAAAATAACATTTTCAAGCATTTTGAAACGATTAGAATCGTTCAAATAGAGCAATATTACTAAAAACGAATATAAAATCGTCGTTTTATGCTGTTTTACGCGTTAAAACGCAGATTAAAGCTCAAAACGTCTGTTTTGCTAAAATATCATTTTCAAGCATTTTAGATCGTTGAAATCGTTCAAATAGAAGCAATATTAATAAAAACGAATAATAAAAATTTCGTCGTTTTATGCTGTTTTACGTTAAAACGCAGATTAAAAGCTCAAAACTGCTGTTTTGGCTGTAAAATACATTATCAAGCATTTTAGATCGTTGAAATTTCACATAATAGACGCAATATTAATAAAACGAATATAAAAATCGTCGTTTTAATAACTGTTTTACGCGTTAAAACGCAGATTAAAGCTCAAACGTGCTGTTTTGCTAAAATTAGCATTTTCAAGCATTTTAGATCGTTGAAATCGTTCAAATAGAAGCAATATAATAAAAACGAATAATAAAATTTGCGTTTTAATGCTGTTTTACGCGTTAAAACGCAGATTAAAGCTCAAAACGTGCTGTTTGCAAATAAGCATTTTCAAGCATTTTAGATCGTTGAATCGTTCAAATAGACGCAATATTAATAAAAACAATAAGATTAAATAGTCGTTTTATGCTGATTTTACGCGTTAAAACGCAGATTAAGCTCAAAACGTGCGTTTGCAAAATAAGCATTTTCAAGCATTTTAGATCGTTGAAATCGTTCAAATAGAAGCAATATTAATAAAAACGAATAATAAAAATCGTCGTTTTATGCTTTTTACGCGTTAAACGCAGATTAAAGCTCAAAACGTGCTGTTTTGCTAAAATAATCATTTTCAAGCATTTTAGATCGTTGAAATCGTTCAAATAGACGCAATATTAATAAAAACGAATAATAAAAATTTCGTCGTTTTATGCTGTTTTAGCGTTAAAACGCAGATTAAAGCTCAAAACGTGCTGTTTTGCTAAAATAAGCATTTCAAGCATTTTAGATCGTTGAAATCGTTCAAATAGAAGCAATATTAATAAAAACGAATAATAAAAATTCGTCGTTTTTATGCTGTTTTACGCGTTAAACGCAGATTAAAGCTCAAACGTGCTGTTTTGCTAAAATAATCATTTTCAAGCATTTTAGATCGTTGAAATCGTTCAAATAGACGTCAAATATTAATAAAAACGAATAATAAAAATTTCGTCGTTTATGCTGTTTTTAGCGTTAAAACGCAGATTAAAACTCAAAAGCTAAGTTTTGCTAAATAAGCATTTTCAAGCATTTTAGATCGTTGAAATCGTTAAATAGATGCAATATTAATAAAAACGAATAATAAAAATTCGTCGTTTTTATGCTGTTTTACACTTTAAAACGCAGATTAAAGCTCAAAACGTGCTGTTTTGCTAAAATAATCATTTTCAAGCATTATAGATCGTCGAAATCGTTCAAATAGACGCAATATTAATAAAAACGAATAATAAAAATTTCGTCGTTTTTATGCTGTTTTACGCGTTAAAACGCAGATTAAAGCTCAAACGTGCTGTTTGGGTAAAATAACATTTTCAAGCATTTTTGATTGTTTAAATCGTTCAAATTAAAGCAATATTAATAAAAACGAATAATAAAATTTGTCGTTTTATGCTGTTTTACGCGTTTAAAACGCAGATTAAAGCTCAAAACGTGCTGTTTTAAAATAACATTTTAAGCATTTTAGATCGTTGAAATCGTTCAAATGAAGCAATATTAATAAAAACGAATAATAAAAATTCGTCGTTTTATGCTGTTTTACGCGTTAAACGCAGATTAAAACTCAAAACGGGTGTTTTGCTAAAATAAGCATTTTCAAGCATTTTAGATTGTTGAAATCGTTCAAATTGAAGCAATATTAATAAAAAAGAATTAAAAAATTGTCTTTTTATGCTGTTTTACGCGTTAAAACGCAGATTAAAGCTCAAAACGTGCTGTTTGCTAAAATTTCAACATTTTAGATCGTTGAAACCGTTCAAATAGACGCAATATTAAATAAAACGAATAATAAAAATTTCGTCGTTTTATGCTGTTTTACGCGTTAAAACGCAGATTAAAAACTCAAACGTGCTGTTTTGCTAAAATAAGCATTTTCAAGCATTTTAGAGTTGAAATCGTTCAAATTGAAGAAATATTAATAAAAACGAATAATAAAAATTTTGTCGTTTTATGCTGTTTTTCGCGTTAAAACGCAGATTAAAGCTCAAACCCTGCTGTTTTTTCTAAAAATAATCATTTTTAAGCATTTTAGATCGTTGAAATCGTTCAAATAGACGCAATATTAATAAAAACGAATAATAAAAATTTCGTCGTTTTTTTGCTGTTTACGCGTTAAACGCAGATTAACTCAAAACGTGCGTTTTGCTAAAATAAGCATTTTCAAGCATTTTAGATCGTTGAAATCGTTCAAATAGAAGCAATATTAATAAAAACGAAAAAAAAATTCGTCTTTTATGCTGTTTTACGCGTTAAAACGCAGATTAAAAGCTCAAAACGGCTGTTTTGCTAAAATAATCATTTTTAAGCATTTTAGTGTTGAAATCGTTCAAAAAGACGGGAATTAATAAAAAAGAATAATAAAATTTGTCGTTTTATGCTGTTTTCGCGTTAAAAAGCAGATTAAAGCTCAAACGTGCTGTTTTGCTAAAATAAGCATTTTCAAGCATTTTAATCGTTGAAAACGTTCAAATAGAAGAAAAATTAATAAAAACGAATAATAAAAATTCGTCGTTTTTTTGCTGTTTTACGCGTTAAAAGGGAGATTAAAGCTCAAACCCTCTGTTTTGCTAAAATAATTATTTTCAACATTTTGATCGTTGAAATCGTTCAAAGACGCAATATTAATAAAAAAAGAATAATAAAAATTTCGTCGTTTTATGCTGTTTTTCGCGTTAAAACGAGATTAAACTCAAAACGTGGTTTTGCTAAAATAAGCATTTCAAGCATTTTAATCGTTGAAATCGTTCAAATAGAAGCAATATTAATAAAAACGAATAAAAAATTTCGTCGTTTTATGCTGTTTTACGCGTTAAAACGCAGATTAAAGCTCAAAACGTGCTGTTTTGCTAAAATAACATTTTCAAGCATTTTAGGTCGTTGAAATCGTTCAAATAGAAGCAATATTAATAAAAAAGAATAATAAAATTCCGTCGTTTTATGCTGTTTTACGCGTTAAAAAGCAGATTAAAGCCTCAAAACGTGCTGTTTTGCTAAAATAACATTTTCGCATTTTAGATCGTTGAAATCGTTCAAATAGGCAATATTAATAAAAACGAATAATAAAAATTCGTCGTTTTATGCTTTTTTTACGCGTTAAAAGCAGATTAAAGCTCAAAACGTCTGTTTTGCTAAAATAAATTTTCAACATTTTAGATCGTTGAAAAACGTTCAAATAGATGCAATATTAATAAAAACGAATAATAAAATTTTTCGTTTTTGTGTTAGCCTTTTAAAAAGCAGATTAAAAGCTCAAACGTGGTGTTTTGCTAAAATAACATTTCAGCATTTAATTGTTGAAATCGTTCAAAGAAACAATATTAATAAAAACGAATAATAAAATTCGTCGTTTTATGCTGTTTTACGCGTTAAAACGCAGATTAAAGCTCAAACGTGCTGTTTTTCTAAAATAACATTTTAAGCATTTTAGATCGTTGAAATCGTTCAAATAGAAGCAATATTAATATAAAACGAATAATAAAAATTCGTCGTTTTAGCTGTTTTACGCGTTAAAACGCAGATTAAAGCTCAAAAAGTGCTGTTTTGCTAAAATAATCATTTTAAGCATTTTAGATCGTTGGGAAAACGTTCAAATAGCGCAATATTAATAAAAACGAATAATAAAAATTTCGTCGTTTTATGCTGTTTTACGCGTTAAAACGCAGATTAAAACTCAAACGTGCTGTTTTCAAAATGTTTTCAAGCATTTTAGACGTGAAATCGTTCAAATAGAGCATATTAATAAAAACGAATAATAAAAAATTGTCTTTTATGTGTTTTACCTTAAAAAAAGTTAAAAACCAAAATTGGTTTTTAAAAAAGCTTTTCAAGCATTTTTAGATTAAATCGTTAAATCTTTTTTAAAAAAAAGTAATAAAAAACGGTTTTTTTTTTTTTGCGAAACCGTTTTGCTAAAACGGGGTTTTCAAAAAATTTTTTTCAAAATTTTTAAAATAAAAATCGTTCAAATAGACGCAATTTAATAAAAACGAATTAAAAAAATTTTTTTTTTTGGGTTTTTTGGGGGAAAACCAAAAGGGTTTTTTTTTAAAAAAATTTTCAAGCATTTTAGATGTTGAAATGTTTAAATAAAGGGAATATTAATAAAAAAATTAAAAATTCGTCGTTTTATGCTGTTTTACCCTTAAAACGCAGATTAAACTCAAAACGTCTGTTTTTTCTAAAATATCATTTTCAAGCATTTTAGATGTTGAAATCGTTCAAATAGAAAATTTAAAAAAAACGAATAATAAAAATTTCGTCGTTTTATGCTGTTTTCGAAAACCAATTCTCAAAAAGTGCTGTTTTCAAAATAAACTTTTTCGCATTTTAGACGTGAATTTAAAAAGGGGAAAAAAAAAAACGAATAAAAAAAATTCGTCGTTTTTATGCTGTTTTTTTCGCAGATTAAACTCAAAAATTTTTTCTAAAATAAACATTTTCAAGCATTTTAGATCGTTGAAATCGTTCAAATAGAAGCAATATTAATAAAAACGATAATAAAATTCGTCGTTTTATGCTGTTTTACGCGTTAAAACGCAGATTAAAGCTCAAAACGTGCTGTTTTGCTAAATTATCATTTTCAAGCATTTTAGATCGTTGAAATCGTTCAAATAGACCCCAATAATTAAAAAAACGAATAAAAAATTTGTCGTTTTATGCTGTTTTACACGTTAAAACCGATTAAAAACTTCCCCAAAAAGTGCTGTTTTGCTAAAATAAGCATTTTTAACCATTTTAGATCGTTTAAAAACGTTCAAATAGAAGCAATATTAATAAAAAAAATAAAAAAATTGTCGTTTTTTTTGCTGTTTTACGCGTTAAAACGCAGATTAAAGCTCAAAACGTGCTGTTTTTCTAAAATAATCATTTTCAAACATTTTTGATCGTTGAAAAACGTTCAAATAGACCCCAATATTAATAAAAACGAATAATAAAAAAATTTTGTCGTTTTTTTTGTTTTTTTACGCGTTAAAACGCAGATTAAAGCTAAAAAATTGCTGTTTTGCTAAAAAAGGGATTTTTAAGCATTTTAATCGTTGGAAAACGTTCAAATAGAAGCAATATTTAAAACGTACCGGGGAAAAAATTTGTCGTTTTTTTTGCCGTTTTACCCCGTTAAAAAGCAGGTTAAAAACCCCAAAAAGGGGCTGTTTTTTCTTTAAAAAACATTTTCAAGCATTTTTGATCGTTTAAATCGTTCAAAAGACGCAATATTAAAAAAACGAATAATAAAAAAACGTGGTTTTTTTGCTGTTTTACGCGTTAAAACGCAGATTTTAAAAAACAAAAGCCTTTTTGGGTAAAATAAGCATTTTTTAAGATTTTATCGTTGGGAAAACGTTCAAATAGAAGCAATATTAAAAAAAACGAAAAATAAAAAAATTTGTCGTTTTATGCTTTTTTTTACCCCGTTAAAAAAGGGAGATTAAAACCCAAAAGGGGGCTGTTTTTTCAAAAAAAATTTATTTTCCCAAAACATTTTAGATCTTTTAAATTTTGTTTTAAATAGACGCAATATTAATAAAAACGAATAATAAAAAATTTCGCCGTTTTATGCTGTTTTTCGCGTTAAAACGCAGATTAAAGCTCAAAACGTGCTGTTTTTTCTAAAAAAGCATTTTTAAGCATTTTTTTTGATCGGGGGGAAAAACGGCCCCAAAAAGAAGCAATAAAAAAAAACGGAATAATAAAAATTCCCTCGTTTTTTTTGCTGTTTCCCCCGTTAAAAAAGCAGGTTAAAAAATCAAAAAAGGGGTTTTGCAAAAGGGAAACATTTTCAAAACATTTTTTTATCGTTTAAATCGTTCAAAAAAGACGCGGAAATTTTAAAAAAAAGTAATAAAAATTTCGTGGTTTTTTTGCTGTTACCCTTAAAACGCGATTGGGGCCCAAAAAGTGCTGTTTTTCTAAAATAAGCATTTTCAAAAAATTTTTTTTAAACGTTGAAATCGTTCAAATAGAAGCAATATTAATAAAAACGAAAAAAAATTGTACCGTTTTTGCTTTTTTCCCCGTTAAAAGCAGATTAAAAACTCAAATGGTGCTGTTTTGTTTTAAAAAATTTTTCAAGCTTTAAAATCGTTGAAATCTTTTGAATAGACGCAATATTAATAAAAAAAGAATAAAAAAAATTTTCTTGGGTTTTTTGCTGTTTTTTCCCTTAAAACCCCAGATTAAAAACCTTTAAAACGTGCTTTTTTGCGGGAAAAAAGCATTTTCAAGCATTTTAGATCTTTTAAATCTTTTAAATGGAAGCCCAAAAATTAAAAAACGAATAAAAAAAATTCGTCGTTTTTATGCTGTTTTACCTTTTAAAAGCAGGGTTAAAAACTCAAAACGTGCTGTTTTTCTAAAATAATCATTTTTAAGCATTATAGACGTTGGGAAAACGTTCAAATAGACGCAATATTAATAAAAAAGAATAAAAAAAAATTTCGTCGTTTTATGCTGTTTTACGCGTTAAAAAAGCAGATTAAAGCTCAAAACGGGTGTTTTTCTAAAATAAGATTTTCAAGCATTTTAGATCGTTGAAATCGTTCAAATAGAAACTATTAATAAAACGAATAATAAAAAATTAGTCGTTTTAGCGTTTTACGCTTAAAAAGCAGATTAAAACTAAAAAGTGCTGTTTTGTAAATAATCATTTTTAAGAAGATCGTTGAAATCGTTCAAATAGACGCATTATTAATAAAAAAGAAAAAAGACGTCGTTTTTTTGTTTTACGCGTTAAAAAAGCGATTGCCTCAAACGTGTGTTTTTCTAAATTTCATTTTTAAGATTTTAGATCGTTTAAACGTTCAAATAGAAGCAATATTAAAAAAACGAATAAAAAAAATGCGTCGTTTTTTTGTTTTACGCGTTAAAACGCAGATTAAAAACTCAAAAAGTGCTGCTTTGCTAAAATAATCACAAGCATTTTAGATCGTTGAAACGTTCAAAGACAAAATTTCCAAAAAAAATAATAAAATTTTGCGTTTTATGCGTTTTATAAAAAGGATTAAAAATCAAACGTGCTGTTTTGCTAAAAAACATTTTCGCATTTTAGATCGTTGAAATCGTTCAAAAGAAGCAATATTAATAAAAACGAATAAAAAAATTTGCGTTTTTTGTTTTTTCACGCGTTAAAAAAGCATTAAAAAAACGGGTGTTTTGCTAAAAAAAATCATTTTTAACATTTTTTATCGTTGAAATCGTTCAAATAGACGCAAATTAATAAAAAAGAATAATAAAAAATTTTGTGGGAAAGTGTTTTTCGCGTTAAAAAGCAGATTAAAGCTCAAAAAGTGCTGTTTTGCTAAAAAAAAGCATTTTCAAGCATTTTAGACGCTGAAATTAAAAAGAAGAATATTAATAAAAAAAATAATTTCCCCCCTTTTATGCTGTTTTTCGCGTTAAAACGCAGATTAAAGCTCAAAAGGGCTGTTTTGCAAAATAATCATTTTCAACATTTTAGATCGTTGAAATCGTTCAAAAGGCAATATTAATAAAAACGAATAAAAAATTTTTCTTTTTGCTGTTTTACGCGTTAAAAAGCAGATTAAAGCCTCAAAAAGTGCTGTTTTGCTAAAATAAGCATTTTCAACTTTTTGATCGTTGGGAAAACGTTAAATAGAAGCAATTTTTAATAAAAACGAATAATAAAAAAGTCGTTTTATGTTTTTTCACGCGTTAAAAAAGAGGTTTAAAAATCAAAAAGGGTGTTTTGCTAAAAAAACTTTTCAAGCATTTTTTGATCGTTTAAACGTTCAAATAGACGCAATATTAATAAAAACGAGAATAAAAAAAATTTCGTGGTTTTATGTGTTTAGCGTTAAAACGCGATTAAAGCCCAAAAACGTTGTTTTGCTAAAATAAGCATTTTCGCATTTTAGACGTTGAAACGTTCAAATAGGCAATTTTAAAAAAACGAATAATAAAAATTCGTCGTTTTTATGCTGTTTTTCGCGTTAAAACGCAGATTAAAGCTCAAATGGTGCTGTTTTGCTAAAATAATCATTTTCAAGCATTTTAGATCGTTGAAATCGTTCAAATAGACGCAATATTAATAAAAAAACGAATAATAAAAATTTCGTCGTTTTTATGCTGTTTACGCGTTAAAACGCAGATTAAAGCTCAAAACGTGCTATTTTGCGAAAATAAGCATTTTCAAGCATTTAGATCGTTGAAATCGTTCAAATAGATGCAATATTAATAAAAACAATAATAAAAATTCGTCGTTTTTATGCTGTTTTACGCTTTAAAACGCAGATTAAAGCTCAAAACGTGCTGTTTTGCTAAAATAATCATTTTCAAGCATTATAGATCGTTGAAATCGTTCAAATAGACGCAATATTAATAAAAACGAATAATAAAAATTTCGTCGTTTTATGCTGTTTTACGCGTTAAAACACAGATTAAAGCTCAAAGCGTGCTGTTTTGTAAAAATAATCAGTTTCAAGCATTATAGGTCGTTGAAATCGTTCAAATAGACGCAATATTAATAAAAACGAATAATAAAAATTTGTCGTTTTATGCTGTTTTACGCGTTAAAACGCAGATTAAAGCTCAAAACGTGCTGCTTTGCTAAAATAAGCATTTTCAAGCATTTTAGATCGTTGAAATCGTTCAAATAGAAGCAATATTAATAAAAAACGAATAATAAAAATCTGTCGTTTTATGCTGTTTCAGCGTTAAAACGCAGATTAAAGCTCAAAACGTGCTGTTTTGCTAAAATAATCATTTTCAAGCATTTAGATCGTTGAAATCGTTCAAATAGACGCAATATTAATAAAAACAAATAATAAAAATTTCGTCGTTTTTATGCTGTTTTTACGCGTTAAAAACGCAGATTAAAAGCTCAAAACGTGCTGTTTTGCTAAAATAAGCATTTTCAAGCATTTTAGATCGTTGAAATCGTTCAAATAGAAGCAATATTAATAAAAACGAATAATAAAAATTTCGTCGTTTTATGCTGTTTTACGCGTTAAAACGCAGATTAAAGCTCAAAACGTGCTGTTTTGTAAATAAGCATTTTCAAGCATTTTAGATCGTTGAAATCGTTCAAATAGAAGCAATTTTTAATAAAAACGAATAATAAATATTGCGTCGTTTTATGCTGTTTTACGCGTTAAAACGCAGATTAAAGCTCAAAACGTGCTGTTTTGCTAAAATAATCATTTTCAAGCATTTTAGATCGTTGAAATCGTTCAAATAGACGCAATATTAATAAAAACGAATAATAAAATTTCGTCGTTTTATGCGTTTTTTAAAACGCAGATTAAAACTCAAAACGTGCTGTTTTGCTAAAATAAGCATTTTCAAGCATTTTAGATCATTGAAATCGTTCAAATAGAAGCAATATTAATAAAAACGAATAATAAAAAATTCGTCGTTTTATGCTGTTTTACGCGTTAAAACGCAGACTAAAAGCTCAAAACGTGCTGTTTTGCTAAAATAATCATTTTCAAGCATTTTAGGTCGTTGAAATCGTTCAAATAGACGCAATATTAATAAAAACGAATAATAAAAATTTCGTCGTTTTATGCTGTTTTACGCGTTAAACGCAGATTAAAGCTCAAAACGTGCTGTTTTGCTAAAATAAGCAGTTTACAAGCATTATAAACGTTGAAATCGTTCAAATAGAAGCAATATTAATAAAAACAATAATAAAAAGTCGTTTTTATCTGTTTTACGCGTTAAAACGCAGATTAAAGCTAAAACGTGCTGTTTTGTAAAATTCATTTTCAAGCATTTTAGATCGTTGAAACGTTACAAAAAAGCGAATAATAAAAAAACGATAATAAATTGCGTCTATTTATTAGTCTTTACGGCGTTAAAACGCAGATTAAATTCAAAACGTGCTGTTTGTAAAATTAGCATTTTCAAGCATTTTTAGAACGATTGAAATCGTTCAAATGATAGCAATTTAAGAAAACAAAATAATAAAAATGCGTGTTTTATGCTGTTTTACGCGTTAAAAACGCAGATTAAAGCTCAAAACGTGCGTTTTGCTAAAAAATCATTATCAACATTTTAGATGTTGAAATCGTTTCAAATAGCAATATTAACAAAAACGAAAATAAAATTTAACGCTGTTTTTATGATGTTTTACGCGTTAAAACGCAGATTAAAAGCTCAAAACGATGAGTTTTAAAAAAAGCAATTTAAAATTCGCATTTTATCGTTAAACTCGTTCAAATAAACAATTAATAAAAACGAATAAAAAAATTTCGTCGTTTTATGCTGTTTTAGCGTTAAAACCAGATTAACTCAAAACATAAGCTTTTTGCTACAATTAATCATTTTAAATTTTAGATCGTTGAAATTAACTCAAATAGAGCTACATTAATTAAAAACGAATAATTAAAATCTGTTTAATCGTTTTAGCGTTAAACGCAGATTAAAACTCAAAACGTTGTTTTGCTAAAATAACATTAATCAAGCAATTTTAATCGTTGAAATCGTTCAAATGAAATAAATTAAACAAAACGAATTAAAAATATATCGTCGTTTTATAGCTGTTTAAGCGTTAAAACGCAGATTAAAGCTAAAACGTGCTGCTTTGCTAAAATAAGCATTTTCAGGCATTTTAGATCGTTGAAATCGTTCAAATAGAAGCAATATTAATAAAAACGAATAATAAAAATTCGTCGTTTTATGTGTTTTACGCGTTAAAACGCAGATCTAAAAGCTCAAAACGTTGCTGTTTTGCTCAAAATAATCATTTTCAAGCATTTTAGATCGTTGAAATCGTTCAAATAGACGCAATTTAAAAAAAACGAATAATAAATATGTCGTCGTTTTTATGCTGTTTTACGCGTTAAAACGCAGATTAAAGCTCAAAACGTGCTGTTTTGCTAAAATAAGCATTTTCAAGCATTTTAGATCGTTGAAATCGTTCAAATAGAAGCAAATTAATAAAACGAATAATAAAAATTAACGTCGTTTTTATGCTGTTTTGAACGTTAAAACGCAGATTAAAGCTCAAAACGTGCTGATTTATAAAATAATCATTTTCAAGCATTTTAGATCGTTGAAATCGTTCAAATAGACGCATTTAATAAAACGAATAATAAAAATTTCAGTCGTTTTATGCTGTTTTAAGCGTTAAAAACGCAGATTAAAGCTCAAAAACGTGCTTTTTGCAAAATAAGCATTTTCAAGCATTTAGATCGTTGAAATCGTTCAAATAGATGCAATATTAATAAAACGAATAATATAAATTGTCGTTTTTAATGCTGTTTTACGCTTTAAAACGCAGATTAAAGCTCAAAACGTGCTGTTTTTGCTAAAATAACATTTTCAAGCTTAGTCTTGAAATCGTTTCAAATACGATTTAATTAAAACAATAATAAAAACGTTTTTATGTTTTAGCGTTAAAAACGATTAAACTCAAGTCTGCTAAAATAATCGTTTAAATTATAGTCGTTGAAATCGTTCAAATAGACGCAATATTAATAAACGAATAATAAAATTTGTCGTTTTATCGTTACGCGTTAAAACGCAGATTAAAGCTCAAAACGTGCTGTTTGCTAAAATAAGCATTTTCAAGCATTTTAGATCGTTGAAATCGTTCAAAAGAGCAATATAATAAAACGATATAAAAATTCGTTTTTGCTTTCGTTAAAATAAAAACGTGCTGTTTGCTAAAATACATTTCAAATTTAGTCAATGCTTTAAACAAAAATACCTTTTTTTTGGGGGGGGAAAAAAAAAGGGGTTTTTTAAAAAAAAATTTTTTTTTTTTTTTGGGGAAAATTTTTTAAAAAAAAAATTTTTTTTTTGGTTTTTTTAAAAAAAAAAAAAAAATTGTTTTAAAAAAAAAAAACCTTTTTTTTTTTTTAAAAAACACAAAAAAAAAGAAAAAAATTTTTTTTTTTTTTAAAAAAAAAAAAAAAAAAATTAAAAAACCAAAAAAAATTTGTTGTTTTTTAAAAAAAAAAAAAAAAGAAAAAAAATTTTTTTAAAAATTTTTTTAAAAAGATTTGGGTTTTTTTTCAAAAAAAAAAAAAAAAACCCTTGTTTTTTTTTTAAAAAAAAAACCAAAAGTTTTTTTAAAAAAATTTTTAATTTAAAACGGAAAAAAAAGGGTTTTTAAAAAAATTTTTTTTTTATTTTTTTTAAAAAAAAAAAATTTTTAAAAAACCTTTTTAAAATTTTTTTTGGGGTTTTTGGAAAAAAATTTAAAAAAAAAAATTTTTTTAAAAAAAAATTTTTTTTTTATTTTTTTTAAAAAAAAAATTTTTAAAAAAAATTTTTTTAAAAAACCTTTTTAAAGGGGCCCCAAAACCCAAAAAAAATTTTTAAAAAAAAAAAATTTTTAAAATTTTGGTTTTTTTTTAAAAAAAAAAAAAAAAAATTTTTAAAAAAAAAAAAGGTTTTTTCTTTTTTTGGGGGGAAAAAAAAAAAAACCTTTTTAAAAAAAATTTTTTTTTTTTGGGAAAAAAAATTAAAAAAAAAAAACCCCAAAAAAAATTTTTTTTTTAAGGGTTTTTTTCCCTTAAAAGAAAAAAAAAAAAAATTTTTAAAAAAGGTTTTTTTTTTGGGAAAAAGGTTAAAAAAAAAAAAGGGTTTAAAAAAATTTTTTTTTCCCCAAAAAGGTTAAAAAAATTTAAAAAAAAATTTAAAAATTTTTTTTTTGGGGAAAAAAAAAAAATAAAAAATTTTTTTTTTTTTTTCCGGGGTTTTTTTAAAAACCCCTTTTAAAAAAAAAAAAAATTTTAAAAAACGGTTTTTTTTAAAAAATTTAAAAAGGGGAAAAAAAAAAAAATTTCCTTTTTTTTTAAATTTTAAAAAATTTTAAGGGGAAAAAAAGGGGGAAAAAAAAAAAAATTTTTTTTTTTTTTTAAAAAAAAGGGAAAAAAAAAAAAAGGGGCCCTTTTTTTTCCCCAAATTTTTTTTAAAAAAAAAAAAATTTTTTTTTTAAAAAAAAAAAAATTTTTGTTTTTGGTTTTTCCTTAAAAAAAAATTTAAAAAAAAATTTTTTAAAAAAAAATTTTTTTTTTTAAAAAAAAACCAAAAAGGGGTTTTTTAAAAAAAAAAAAATTTTTTGGGGTTTTTCTTTTCGCCAAAAAAAAAAAAAAAAATTTGGGGTTTTTTTTTTTTAAAAAAAAATTTTTTTCCCCGGGAAAAAAAAAAAAAAATTTCGTTTTAAAATTTTTTGGGGAAAAAAATTAAAAAACCAAAATTTTTTTTTAAAATTTTTTTTTTTGGTTTAAAAAAAGGGAAAAAAAAAAGAATTTTTTTTAAAAAAAAAAGTCCAAAAAAATTTTTTTAAAAAAAAAAAAAAAGGGGGTTTTTTTTTTTTTAAAAAAAAATTTTTAAAAAATTGGGTTTTTAAAAAAAAAAATTTTAAAAAAAGGGAAAAAAAATTTTTTTTTTTTTAAAAAAACCAAAAAAAAAACCCCTTTTTTTTTTAAAATTAAAAAATTTTTAAAAATCCCTTTTTTAAAAAAAAATTTTTTTAAAAAAAAAATTTTTTTTTTGGGAAAAAAAAAAAAAAAAAACCTTTTTTTTTTTAAAGGGTTTAAAAAAAAAAAAGGGTTTTTTTTAAAAAAAAAAACCCAAAAAAATTTTGTTTTAAACTTTTAAAGGTTTTAAAAAAATTAAAAAAAAAAATTTTTTTTTTTTTTTCCAAAAAAAAGGGGGGCCCCTTTAAAAAAAAAATTTAAAAAAATTTTAAAAATTTTTTTTTTGGCAAATTTTTAAAAAAAAAAAAAAAAGTTTTTTTGGGTTTTTTTAAAAAATTAAACCAAATTTTTTCCCAAAAAATTAAAAAAAAAAAAAATTTTTTTTTTAAAGGAAAAAAAAAACCCAAAAAAAAAAAGGGGTTTTTTTTTTTTTTTTAAAACCTTAAAAAATTTTTTTTAAAAAAAAATTTAAAAAAATTTTAAAATTTTTTTTTTAAAGGAAAATTTTTAAAAAAAAAAAAAAACCTTTTTTTTTTCCTTTTTAAAATTTTTAAAAAAAAGGTTTTTAAAAAAATTTTTTTTTTAAAATTTAAACGCCCTTTTTTTTTTAAAAAAAAAAAAAACCCTTTTTTTTTTTTTTAAAAAATTTTTTTTCCCCTTTTTAAAAAAAATTTTTAAAAATTTTAAAAAAAAATTTTTTTTTTTTAAAAAAAAAAAAAAACCCCCTTTTTTTGTTTTTTTAAAAAAAAAAAAAGGGGGTTTTTTAAAAAAAAATTTTTTTAAAAAAAAAAAAATTTTTTTTTTTTTTTAAAAAAAAAAAAAAAGGGGGTTTTTTTTTTTTTCCCCAAAATTTTAAAAAAAAAATTTTTTTTTAAAAAAATTAAAAAAAGAAAAATAAAATTTTTTTTTTTAAAAAAAAAAAAAAAATTAAAAATTTTTTTTTTTTAAAATTAAACCCCAAAAAAAAAATTTTTTTTTTTTAAAAAATTTTTTAAAAAAGGGAAAAAAAAAAACCAAAAAAATTTTAAAAAAAAAAAATTTTTTTTTTTTTTTAAAAAAAATTTTTAAAAATTTTTTTTAAAAAAAAAATTTTTTTGGGGTTTAAAAATTTTTTTTTTTAAAAAAAAAAAAAAAAAAAAAATTTTTTTTTTCCCTTAAAAAAAAATTTAAAAATTGCTGCTTTGCTAAAAAAACATTTTCAAGCATTTTAGATCTTGAAACGTTCAAATAGAAAAAATTAATAAAAAAAAATAAAAAATTGTCGTTTTTGCGTTTCACGGTTAAAAAGCAGATTAAAAACTCAAAAAGTGCTGTTTTGCTAAAATAATCATTTTCAAGCATTATAGACGTTTAAATCGTTCAAATAGACGCAATATTAATAAAAAAAAATAATAAAAAAATTTTGTCGTTTTATGCTGTTTTTCGCGTTAAAAAAGCAGATTAAAAAATCCCCAAAAGTGCTGTTTTGCTAAAAAAAAAGCATTTTCAAGAAGATCATTGAAAACCCTTCAAATAGAAGCAATATTAATAAAGAACGAATAATAAAAAAAATTTTGTCGGTTTTAAGTTGTTTTACGCGTTAAAACGCAGATTAAAAACTCAAAAAGTGCTTGGTTTTTTCTAAAAAAAAATCATTTTTCAAGCATTTTAGGTCGTTGAAATCGTTCAAAAGGGCGCAATTTTTAATAAAAGAATAATAAATATGTCGTCGTTTTTTTGTTTTTTTACGCGTTAAAACGCAGAAATTTAAAACACAAAACGTGCTGTTTTGCTAAAATAAGCATTTTCAAGCATTTTAGATCGTTTAAATCGTCTTCCAAATAAAACAATATTAATAAAAAAAAAGAATAATAAAAAAAAACGTCGTTTTATGCTGTTTTTCGCGTTAAAAACGCAGACTAAAGCTCAAAACGTGCTGGTTTTTCTAAAAAAAAATCATTTTTAACATTTTAGATGGTTGAAATCGTTCAAATAGGCGCAAATTAATAAAAAAGAATAATAAAAAAAATTTTGCCCTTTTTGCTGTTTTACGCGTTAAAACGCAGATTAAAGCTCAAAACGTGCTGTTTTGCTAAAATAAGCAGTTTTTTTAAAACATTATAGATCGTTGAAATCGTTTTTGAAGCAATATTAATAAAAAAAGAATAATTTCCCTCGTTTTATGTTTTTTTAGGCGTTAAAAAAGCAGATTAAAAACCCCGACGTGCTGTTTTGGGAAAAAACCCTTTTCAAGATTTTAGATCGTTGGGAAAACGTTCAAATAGACGGGAAATTTTTAATAAAAAAAAGAATAATAAAAATTTCGTCGTTTTATGCTGTTTTTCGCGTTAAAAACGCAGATTAAAGGTCAAAAAGCCGGGTTTTTCTAAAAAAAAGCATTTTCAAGCATTTTAGATCGTTGAAATCGTTCAAATAGAAGTTTAAAAATTTAAAAAACGAATAATAAAAAAATTTGTCGTTTTATGGTTTTTACGCTTTGGAAAAAGGATTAAAAACCCCAAAAAGTGCTGGGGTTTTTGCAAAAAAAAGCATTTTCAAGCATTTTAGATCGTTTAAATTTGTTTTAAATAGAAGCAATATTAATAAAAAAAAAGAATAATAAAAAAAACGTCGTTTTTTTGTTTTTTTTACGCGTTTAAAAAGCAGATTAAAAACCCCAAAACCCTGCGCTCAAAACGTGCTGTTTTGCTAAAATAAGCATTTTCAAGCATTTAGATCGTTGAAATCGGTCAAATAGAAGCAATATTAAAAAACGAATAATAAAAATTCGTCGTTTTTATGCTGTTTTACGCGTTAAAACGCAGATTAAAGCTCAAAAAGTGCTGTTTTGCTAAAATAATTTATTTTCAAGCATTTTAGATCGTTGAAATCGTTCAAATAGACGCAATACTAATAAAAACGAATAAAAAAATTCGTCGTTTTATGCTGTTTTACGCGTTAAAACGCAGATTAAAGCTCAAAAAGTGCTGTTTTGCTAAAATAAGCATTTTCAAGCATTTTAGATCGTTGAAATCGTTCAAATAGAAGCAAAAATTAATAAAAACGAATAATAAAAAAATTCGTCGTTTTATGCTGTTTTACCGTTAAAACGCCGATTAAAGCTCAAAAAGTGCTGTTTTGCTAAAATAATCTTCAAGCATTTTAGATCGTTTAAATCGTTCAAATAGACGCAATATTTAACAAAAAACGAATAATAAAAATTTCGTCGTTTTTTTGTTTTTTTACGCGTTAAAAAGCAGATTAAAGCTCAAAAAGTGCTGTTTTGCTAAAATAAGCATTTTCAAGCATTTTAGATCGTTGAAATCGTTATTCAAATAGACGCAATATTAATAAAAAACGAATAATAAAAATTTCGTCGTTTTATGCTGTTTACGCGTTAAACGCAGATTAAATTCAAAACGTGCTGTTTTGCTAAAATAAGCATTTTCAAGCATTTTGATCGTTGAAATCGTTCAAATAGAGCAATATTAATAAAAATGAATAATTAAAAATTCGTCTTTTATGCTGTTTTACGCGTTAAAACGCAGATTAAAGCTCAAAACGTACTGTTTTGCTAAAATAAATTTTCAAGCATTTTAGATCGTTGTAAATCGTTCAAAACAGATATAAATAAAAACGAATAATAAAATTTCGCTTTTTTAGCATTTATCGTTAAAACCAGATTAAAGCTCAAAACTCTGTTTTCTAAAATAAAGCATTATCAAGCATTTTACATCGTTGAAATTTCAAATAAAAGCAATTAATCAAAAACGAATAATAAAAATTTGTCGTTTTAGCTGTTTTACGCGTTAAAACGCAGATTAAAGCTCAAACGTTGTATAGCTAAAATAAAATTTTCAGTTTTTGATCGTTTACGTTAAAAGCAATAAACTAAACACGTTTAAAATAAAAATTTCGTTTTTATGCTGTTTCGCGTTCAAAACGCAATTATTAATAAAACGTGCTGTTTTGCTAAAATAATCATTTTCAAGCATTTTAGATCGTTGAAATCGTTAAAAAAGACGAATATTAATAAAAAACGAATAATAAAATTTCGTCGTTTTTGCTGTTTTACGCTTAAAACGCAGATTAAAAACTCAAAAACGTGCTGTTTTGCTAAAATAAGCATTTTCAAGCATTTTAATCGTTGAAATCGTTCAAATAGAAGCAATATTTAAAAAACGAATAATAAAAATTTGTCGTTTTTATGTGTTTTACGCGTTAAAACGCAGATTAAAAACTCAAAACGTCCTTTTGCTAAAATAACATTTTCAAGCATTTTAGATCGTTGAATCGTTAAATAGAAGCAATATTAATAAAAACGAATAATAAAAATTTTGTCGTTTTTTTGTTTTTTTACGCTTTAAAACGCAGATTAAAGCTCAAAACGTGCTGTTTTGCTAAAATAACATTTCAAGCATTTAATCGTTGAAATCGTTCAAATAGGCAATATTAAAAAAACGAATAATAAAAATTTCGTCGTTTTATGCTGTTTTACCGTTAAAACGCAGATTAAAGCTCAAAACGTGCTTTTTGCTAAAATAAGCATTTTCAGCATTTTAGATCGTTGAAACGTTCAAATAGAAGCAATATTAATAAAAAAAGAATAATAAAAATTGTCGTTTTATGCTGTTTTACCTTTTAAAAAGCAGATTAAAGCTCAAAACGTGCTGTTTTGCTAAAATAAAACATTTTTAAGCATTTAGGGTCGTTGAAATCGTTCAAATAGCGCAATATTAATAAAAAAAGAATAATAAAAATTTCGTCTTTTATGCTGTTTTACGCGTTAAAACGCAGATTAAAAGCTCAAAAGTGCTGTTTTGCTAAAAAAACATTTTCAAGCATTTTAGATCGTTGGAAAACGTTCAAATAGAGCAATATTAATAAAAACGAATAATAAAAATTTTGTCGTTTTATGCTGTTTACCTTAAAACGCAGATTAAAAACTCAAAACGTGCTGTTTTGCTAAAATAACATTTTCAAGCATTTTAGATCGTTGAAATCGTTCAAATAGGCAATATTAATAAAAAAGGAATAATAAAAATTTCGTCGTTTTATGCTGTTTTACGCGTTAAAACGCAGATTAAAACTCAAAACGTGCTGTTTTGCTAAAATAAACATTTTCAAGCATTTAGATCGTTGGAAAACGTTCAAATAGACGCAATATTAATAAAAACGAATAATAAAAATTTGTCGTTTTTTTGCTGTTTTACGCGTTAAAAAGCAGATTAAAGCTCAAAAAGTGCTGTTTTGCTAAAATAAGCATTTTCAAGCATTTTAGATCGTGAAATCGTTCAAATAGAGCAATATTAATAAAAACGAATAATAAAATTTCGTCGTTTTATATGCTGTTTTACGCGTTAAAACGCAGATTAAAAGCTCAAAACGTGCTGTTTTGCTAAAATAAGCATTTTCAAGCATTTTAGATCGTTGAAATCGTTCAAATAGAAGCAATATTAATAAAAACGAATAATAAAAATTTCGTCGTTTTTACTGTTTTACGCGTTAAAACGCAGATTAAAGCTCAAAACGTGCTGTTTTTAAAATAAGCATTTTCAAGCATTTTAGATCGTTGAAATCGTTCAAATAGAAGCATATTATAAAAACGAATAATAAAAATGTCGTTTTATGCTGTTTTACGCTTAAAACGCAGATTAAAGCTCAAAACGTCTGTTTTGCTAAAATAATCATTTTCAGCATTTTTAATTAGAAATCGTTCAAATAGACGCAATATTAATAAAAACGAATAATAAAAATTTCGTCGTTTTATGCTGTTTTACGCGTTAAAACGCAGATTAAAGCTCAAAACGTGCTGTTTTGCTAAAATAATCATTTTCAAGCATTTTAGATCGTTGAAATCGTTCAAAATAAGAGCAATATTAATAAAAACGAATATAAAAATTTCGTCGTTTTTATGCTGTTTTACGCGTTAAAACGCAGATTAAAGCTCAAAACGTGCTGTTTTGCTAAAATAATCATTTTCAAGCATTATAGATCGTTGAAATCGTTCAAATAGCGCAATATTAATAAAAACGAATAATAAAAATTTCGTCGTTTTATCTGTTTTACGCGTTAAAAACGCAGATTAAAAGCTCAAAACGTGCTGTTTTGCTAAAATAGCATTTTCAAGCATTTTGAGATCGTTGAAATCGTTCAAATAGAAGCAATATAATAAAAACGAATAATAAAAATCGTCGTTTTATGTGTTTTACGCTTTAAAACGCAGATTAAAGCTCAAAACGTACTGTTTTGCTAAAATAATCATTTTCAAGCATTTAGATCGTTGAAATCGTTCAAATAGAAGCAATATTAATAAAAACGAATAATAAAAATTCGTCGTTTTTTATGCTGTTTTACGCGTTAAAACGCAGATTAAAGCTCAAAAAGTGCTGTTTTGCTAAAATAATCATTTTCAAGCATTTTAGATCGTTGAATCGTTCAAATAGAAGCAATATTAATAAAAACGAATAATAAAAAATTCGTCGTTTTTATGCTGTTTTACGCGTTAAAACGCAGATTAAAGCTCAAAACGTACTGTTTTGCTAAAATAATCATTTTCAAGCATTTTAGATCGTTGAAATCGTTCAAATAGAAGCAAATATTAATAAAAATCGAATAATAAAAAAATGCGTCGTTTTTATGCTGTTTTACGCGTTAAAAACGCAGATTAAAAGCTCAAAACGTGCTGTTTTGCTAAAATAATCATTTTCAAGCATTTTAGATCGCTGAAATCGTTCAAATAGACGCAATATTAATAAAAACGAATAATAAAAATTTCGTCGTTTTATGCTGTTTTACGCGTTAAAACGCAGATTAAAGCTCAAAACGTGCTGTTTTGCTAAAATAAGCATTTTCAAGCATTTTAGATCGTTGAAATCGTTCAAATAGATGCAATATTAATAAAAACGAATAATAAAAATTCGTCGGTTTTATGCTGTTTTACGCTTTAAAACGCAGATTAAAGCTTCAAAACGTGCTGTTTTGCTAAAATAATCATTTTCAAGCATTATAGATCGTTGAAATCGTTCAATAGACGCAATTATTACTAAAACGAATAATAAAATTTCGTCGTTTTATGTTTTACGCGTTAAAACGCAGATTAAAGCTCAAAACGTGCTGTTTTGCTAAAATAATAATCATTTTAAGCATTTTTAGATCGTTGTAATCGTTCAAATAGACGCAATGTTAATAAAAACGAATAATAAAATTTCGTCGTTTTATGCTGTTTTCGCGTTAAAACGCAGATTAAAGCTGAAAACGTGCTGTTTTGCTATAATAAAGCATTTTCAAGCATTTTAGATCGTTGAAATCGTTCAAATGAAGCAATATTAATCAAAACAGATAATAAAATTCGTCATTTTATGCCTGTTTTACGCGTTAAAACGCAGATTAAAGCGCTCAAAACGTGCTGTTTTGTAAAATAATCATTTTCAAGCATTTTTAGATCGTTGAAATCGTTCAAATAATAGGCACCAATAATGTAAAACGAATAGCCAAAAAATTTACCGTGTTTTATGCTGTTTTACGCGCAAAACGCAGATAAAGCTCAAAACGTGCTGTTTTGCTGAAACCACGCATTTTCAAGCATTTTGGGCCGTTGGGAAATCGTTCAAATAGAAGAAATATTAATAAAAAACGAATAATAAAAATTTCGTCGTTTTATGCTGTTTTACGCGTTAAAACGCAGATTAAAGATCAAGCGTGCTGTTTTGTAAGCCAATCATTTTCAAGCATTTTTAGATCGTTGAAATCGTTCAAATATAGGCGCAATATTAATGAAAAACGAATAATAAAAAATTTCGCCAGAGCATACTTGACTTTTGCGCGTTAAAACGCAGATTAAAAGCTCAAACGTGCTGTTTTGCTAAAATAAGCATTTTTCAGCATTTTTAGATCGTTGAAATCGTTCAAATAGAAGCAATATTAATAAAACGAATAATAAAAAATCGTCGTTTTATGCTGTTTTGCAGCGAAAACGCAGATTAAAAGCTCAAAACGTGCTGTTTTGCTAAAATAATAGTATTTTCAAGCATTTTTAAAACGTCGAATCCGTTCAAATAGACGCAATATTAATAAAAACGAATAATAAAAATTTCGTCGTTTTTATGCTGTTTACGCGTTAAAGGCAGATTAAAGCTCAAAACGTGCTGTTTTTGCTTCATTAACATTTTCAAGCATTTTGAATCGGTTTGAAATCGTTCCGAAATAGAAGCAATATTAATAAAGAACGAATAATAAAATTCGTCTCGTTTTATGCTGTTTTACCGTTAAAACGCAGATTAAAACTCAAAACGTGCTGTTTTGCTAAAATTATCATTTTCAAGCATTTTTAGATCGTTGAAATCGTTTCAAATAGACGCAATATTAATAAAAACGATTAATAAAAATTTCGTCGTTTTATGCTGTTTTGCGCGTTAAAGCGCGTTAAAACTCAAAACGAGCTGTTTTGCTGGAAATAAGCTTTTCAAGCATTTTAGATCGTTGAAATCGTTCAAATAGAGAAGCAATGGCCAATAAAAACGAATAATACAAAAATTCGTCGTTTTATGCTGTTTACGCGTTAAAACGCAGATTAAAACTCAAAACGTGCTGTTTTGCTAAAATAATCATTTTCAAGCATTTTGAATCGTTGAAATCGTTTAAAATAGACACCAATATTAATAAAAACGAATAATAAAAATTTCGTCGTTTTTTATGCCGTTTTGCGCGTTAAAACGCAGATTAAAGCTCAAAACGTGCTGTTTTGCTAAAATAAGCATTTTCAAGCATTTTAGATGGTTGAAATCGTTCAAATAGATGCAATATTAATAAAAACGAATAATAAAGGAATTCGTCGTTTTTTATGCTGTTTTACGCTTTAAAACGCAGATTAAAGCTCAAAACATTAGCACCATTTTTGCTAAAATAATCATTTTCAAGCATTATAGATCGTTGAAATCGTTCAAATAGACGCAATATTACTAAGAACGAATAGTAAAAATTTTATCGTTTTTATGCTGTTTTACGCGTTAAAACGCAGATTAAAACTCAAAGCGTGCTGTTTTGCTAAAATAATCATTTTCAAGCATTATAGATCGTTGAAGAATGTTCAAATAGACGCAATATTAATAAAAACGAATAATAAAAATTTCCGTCGCTTTTATGCTGTTTTACCCGTTAAAACGCAGATTAAAACTCAAAACGTACTGCTTTTGCTAAAATAAGCATTTTCAAGCGTACAGATCGTTGAAATCGTTCAAATAGACGCAATATTAATAAAAACGAATAATAAAAATTTCGTCGTTTTTATGCTGTTTTTACGCGTAAAACGCAGATTAAAGCTCGAAACGTGCTGTTTGCTAAAATCAGCATTTTCAAGCATTTTTAGATCGTTGAAATCGTTCAAATAAAACGTATGAATAAAAACGAATAATAAAAAAAATCGTCATTTTATGCTGTTTTACGCGTTAAAACGCAGATTAAAACTCAAAACGTGTGCTGTTTTGCTAAAATAATCATTTTCAAGCATTTTAGATCCGTTTGAAATCGTTCAAATAGACGCAATATTAATAAAAACGAATAATAAAAATTTTGTCACGTTTTTATGCTGTTTTGCAACGTTAAAACGCAGATTAAAGAAACTCAAAACGTGCTGTTTTGCTAAAATAAGCATTTTCAAGCATTTTAGACCGTTGGAAATCGTTCAAATAGAAGAAATATTAATAAAAAACGAATAATAAAAATTTCGTCGTTTTATGCTGTTTTACGCGTTAAAACGCAGATTAAAGCTCAAACCGTGCTGTTTTGCTAAAATAATCATTTTCAAGCATTTTAGATCGTTGAAATCGTTCAAATAGACGCAATATTAATAAAAACGAATAATAAAAATTTCGTGGTTTTTATGGGTGTTTCGCGTTAAAACGCAGATTAAAGCTCAAAACGTGTATTTTGCTAAAATAAAGCATTTTCAAGCATTTTTAGATCGTTGAAATCGTTCAAATAGAAGCAATATTAATAAAAACGAATAATAAAAAATTCGTCGTTTTATGCTGTTTTACGCGTTAAAACGCAGATTAAAGCTCAAAACGTGCTGTTTTGCTAAAATCATCATTTTCCAAGCATTTTTAAAACGTTGAAATCGTTCAAGCAGACGCAATATTAATAAAAACGAATAATGAGAATTTCGTACGTTTTTATGCTGTTTTACGCGTTAAACGCAGATTAAAACTCAAAACGTGCTGTTTTGCTAAGATAAGCATTTTCAAGCATTTTAGATCGTTGGAATCGTTCAAATAGAAGCAATATTAATAAAAACGAATAATAAAAAGTTCGTCGTTTTATGCTGTTTACGCGTAAAAACGCAGATTAAAACTCAAAAGCGTACTGTTTTGCTAAAATAATCATTCTCAAGCATTTTAGATCGTTGGAAATCGTTCAAATAAACAATATTAATAAAACGAATAATAAAAATTCGTCGTTTTATGCTGTTTTACGCGTTAAAACGCAGATTAAAAGCTCAAAACGTGCTGTTTTGCTGAAATAATCATTTTTCAAGCATTTTTAGATCGTTGGGAAATCGTTCAAATAGACGCAATATTAATAAAAACAGATAATAAAAATTTCGTCGTTTTATGCTGTTTTACGCGTTAAACGCAGATTAAAGCTCAAAACGTGCTGTTTTTTTTGCTAAAATAAGCATTTTCAAGCATTTTAGATCGTTGAAATCGATTTCAAATAGATGCAATATTAATAAAACGAATAATAATAAAAAATTCGTCGTTTTTTTTATGCTGTTTACGCTTTTAAAACATAGTTAAAGCTCAAAACA
>NW_027045687.1:0-22500 GCF_025399875.1 Dalotia coriaria
GATTTTTTCGTTTTACTTTTTAAAAAAATTTTTTCGTTTTTTTAAAATTTATTTGAAGTTTAAGCAAAACGAAAAAAAAAATTTTAAAAAAAACCCTTTTAGCTTTTTTCGCAACGCGAAAAAATAAAAACCCTTTTTTTTTGGGTTTTTTTAAATTTATTTTTTTAAGTTTCAAAGACTTAAGCTTAAAAAAATTTTTTTAAAAAAAAAACAGGGGTTTTTTGTTTTTAAACCAAAAAAATGAATTAAATGTTTTATTTATTGGGCTTTTAACACACGTTAAAAACTTAAAAAAAATTTTTTTTCAAAAACAGCACCCTTTAATTCTTTTGGAAACCTAAAAAAATTTTTATTAAACGTTTTATTAAAATTTCTTTATTTTAAAAACAACGTTAAAAACTTAAAATGCTTTTTTAGCAAAACAGCCGGGGTTTTTAAATTCTTTTAATAAAAAGCTAAAAAACAAAATTTTTTTTTTTTTTAAATTTCTAATTTAAAAACATCCAAAAGAAAAAATTTTTTTTAAAAAAGGTTTTGGAAAAACCTTTTTAATAAAAAGCCCAAAAAAGTTTTTTAAAATTTTTTTTTAAATTTTTTTTTAACGACAACAACTAAAAACTTAAAATTTTTTTTTAAAACAGCAGATTAATCCTTTTTAGCGTAAAAGGAAAAACGACAAATTTTTTTATTTTTTATTAAACCCAGAAAGTTTAAATTAAAGGTTTGGAAAAATTTTTAAAACGGCATTTATTTAAACTGGGTTTTTAAACCTAAAAAGAAAAAGGGAAATTTTTAAATTGTTTTTTTTAAAACACAAAGTTTAGCTTAAAATGGGGGTTTTTTAAACAAAACGACGGATTTTTTTTCGTTTAATAAAAAGCTAAAAGACGGAAATTTTAAAATTTTTGTTTTAAAAAAATTTTTCAAAAACGTTTATTTTGTGCGCAGCACGTTTTGAGTTTTTAATCTGCGTCTTTAACGCGTAAAACAGCATAAAACGACGAATTTTTATTATTCATTTTATTAATATTGCTTCTATTTTGAACGATTTCAACGATCTTAAAAATGCTTGAAAATGCTTTGTTTTAGCAAAACAGCAATGTTTTGAGCTTTAATCTGCGTTTTAGCGCGTAAAACAGCATAAAAAACGACGAAATTTTTATTGTTAGTTTTTATTAATATTGCGTCTATTTGAACGATTTCAGCGATTCAAAGTGCTTTGAAAATGATTATTTTAGCAAAACAACAGCACGTTTTGAGCTTTAACCTGCGTTTAACGCGTAAAAACAGCATAAAACGACGAAATTTTTATTATCTGTTTTATTAATATTATTGCGTCTATTTGAACGATTTCAACGATCTAAAAATGCTTGAAAAATGCTTATTTTAGCAAAACAGCACGCGTTTTGAGCTTTAATCTGCGTTTAACGCGTAAAAACAGCATAAAAACGACGAAATTTTTATTATCGGTTTTTATTATTAATATTGCGTCTATTTGAACGATTTCAACGATCTGGGTGTGCGCTTGAAAATGATTACTCTTTAGCAAAACAGCACGTTTTTAGTTTTAATCTGCGTTTTAACGCGTAAAACAGCATGAAAACGACGAATATTTTATTATTCGTTTTATTAATTTCATTTGAACGATTTCAAATCGATCTAAAATGCTTGAAAATGCTTATTTTAGCAAAACAGCACGTTTTGAGTTTTAATCTGCGTTTTAACGCGTAAAACAGCATAAAAAACGACGAAATTTTATTATTCGTTTTATTAATATTGCGCGTCTATATTCTGAACGTGATTTCAACGATCTAAAATGCTTGAAAATGATTATTTTAGCAAAACAGCACGTTTTGAGCTTTAATCTGCGTTTTAACGCGTAAAACAGCATAAAAACGACGAATTTTTTTATTATTCGTTTTTATTAATATTGCTTCTATTTGAACGATTTCAACGATCTAAAATGCTTGAAAAATGCTTTATTTTAGCAAAAACAGCACGTTTTGAGCTTTAATCTGCGTTTTAACGCGTGCAAACAGCATAAAAACGACGAAATTTTTATTATTCCGTTTTTATTAATATTGCGTCTATTTGAACGATTTCAACGCGATCTAAAATGCTTGAAAATGCTTATTTTAGCAAAACAGCACGTTTTGAGTTTTAATCTGCGTTTTAACGCGGTAAACAGCATACAAAAACGACGAAATTTTTATTATCCGTTTTTATTAATATTGCGTCTATTTGAACGATTTCCAAATCGATCTAAAAGTGCTTGAAAATGATTATTTTAAAGCAAAACAGCATCGTTTTGAGCTTTAATCTGCGTTTTGTGCGTAAAACAAAAGCATAAAAAACGACGAAATTTTTATTATTCGTTTTTTTATTAATATTGCGTCTATTTGAACGATTGATTTCAACGATCTAAAATGCTTGAAAATGATTATTTTAGCAAAACAGCACGTTTTGAGCTGTAATCTGCGTTTTAACGCGTAAAATAAGCATAAAAACGACGAATACTTTATTATTCGTTTTTATTAATATTGCTTCTATTTGAACGATTTCAACGATCTAAAATGCTTGAAAATGCTTATTTTAGCAAAACAGCACGTTTTGAGCTTTAATCTGCGTTTTAACGCGTAAAAACAGCATAAAAACGACGAAATTTTTATTATTCGTTTTATTAATATTGCGTCTATTTGAACGATTTCCCAACGATCTAAAATGTTTTCTGAAATGATTATTTTAGCAAAACAGCACGTTTTGAGTTTTAATCTGCGTTTTAACGCGTAAAACAGCATAAAACGACGAATTTTTATTATTCGTTTTATTAATATTGCTTCTATTTGAACGATTTTCAACGATCTAAAATGCTTGAAAATGCTTATTTTAGCAAAGCAGCAAGTTTTGAGTTTTAATCTGCGTTTTAACGCGTAAACAGCATAAAACGACGAAATTTTATTATTCGTTTTACATTATTGCGTCTATTTGAACGATTTCAATGATCTAAAAATGCTTGAAAATGCTTATTTTAGCAAAACAGCACGTTTGAGCTTTAATCTGCGTTTTAACGCGTAAAACAGCATAAAACGACGGAAATTTTTATTATTCGTTTTTATTAATATTGCGTCTATATTTTGAACGATTTCAACGATCTAAAGTGCTTGAATGATTATTTTAGCAAACAGCACGTTTTGAGTTTTAATCTGCGTTTTAACGCCTAAAACAGCACATAAAAACGTGACGAAATTTTTATTATTCGTTTTTATTAATATTGCGTCTATTTTGAACGATTTCAACGATCTAAAGTGCTTGAAAATGATTATTTCAGCAAAACAGCACGTTTTGAGCTTTAATCTGCGTTTTAACGTGTAAACAGCATAAAAACGACGAATTTTTTTATTATTCGTTTTTATTAATATTGTTTTATTTTTGAACGATTTCAACGGATCTAAAAATGCTTGAAAATGCTTATTTTAGCAAAAACAGCACGTTTTGAGCTTTAATCTGCGTTTTAACGCGTAAAAACAGCATAAAACGACGAAATTTTTATTATTCGTTTTTATTAATATTGCGTCTATTTGAACGATTTCAACGATCTAAAATGCTTGAAAATGATTATTTTAGCAAAACAGCACGTTTTGAGCTTTAATCTGCGTTTTAACGCGTAAAACAGTACAAAACGACGAATTTTGCTGGCTCGTTTTTATTAATATTTATTCTATTTTGAACGATTTCAACGATCTATAATGCTGAAAAATGCTTATTTTAGCAAAACAGCACGTTTTATTTAATCTGCGTTTTAACGCGTAAAACAGCATAAAAACGACGAAATTTTTATTATTCGTTTTATTAATATTGCGTCTATTTGAACGATTTCCAACGATCTAAAAATGCTTGAAAAATGATTATTTTAGCAAAACAGCACGCTTTGAGCTTTAATCTGCGTTTTAACGCGTAAAACAGCATAAAAACGACGTAAATTTTTATTATTCGTTTTTATTAATATTGCTTCTATTTCCTGAACGATTTCAACGATCTAAAATGCTTGAAAATGCTTTATTTTAGCAAAACAGCACGTGTTTTTGAGCTTTAATCTGCGTCTTAACGCGTAAAACAAAAGCATAAAACAAACGGTTCTTTTGTTATTCGTTTTTATTAATATTGCGTCTATTTGAACGATTTCAACGATTCAAAATGCTTGAAAATGATTATTATTTTAGAAAACAGCACGTTTGAGCTTTAATCTGCGTTTCTTTAACGCGTAAAACAGCATAAAAACGACGATTTTTATTATTCGTTTTTATTAATATTGTTTTATTTGAACGATTTCACCAATCTAAAAATGCTTGAAAATGCTTATTTTAAAGCAAAACAGCACGTTTTTGAGCCTTAATCTGCGTTTTAACGCGTAAAACAGCATAAAAACGACGAAATTTTGATTATTCGTTTTTATTAATATTGCGTCTATTTGAAACGATTTCAACGATCTAAAAGTGCTTGAAATGATTATTTTAGCAAAACAGCACGTTTTGAGTTTTAATCTGCGTTTTAACGCGTAAAATAGCATACAAAACGACGAAATTTTTAATATCTGCTTTTACAATATTGCGTCTATTTGAACGATTTCAACGATCTGTACGCTTGAATATGATTATATTTTAGCAAAACAGCACGTTTTGAGCTTTAATCTGCGATTTAACGCGTAAAACAGCATAAAACGACGAATTTTATATTATTCGTTTTTATTAATATTTCTTCTATTTGAACGATTTCAACGATCTAAAAATGCTTGAAAATGTTTTATTTTAGCAAAAACAGCACGTTTTGAGCTTTTAATCTGCGTTTCTTACCGCGTAAAACAGCATATAAAAACGACGAAATTTTTATTATTCGTTTTTTATTGATTATTGCGTCTATTTGAACGATTTCAACGATCTTAAAATGCTTGAAAATGATTATTTTAGCAAAACAGCACGTTTTGAGTTTTAATCTGCGTTTAACGCGTAAAACAGCATAAAAAAACGACGAATTTTTTATTATTCGTTTTATTAATATTGCTTCTATTTGAACGATTTCAACGATCAAAATGCTTGAAAATGCTTATTTTAGCAAAACAGCACGTTTTGAGCTTCAATCTGCGTTTTAGCGCTGCAAAAACAGCATAAAAAACTATTTGCAAATTTTTATTGTTCGTTTTTATTAATATTGCGTCTATTTGAACGATTTCAGCGATCTAAAGTGCTTGAAAATGATTATTTTAGCAAAAACAGCACGTTTTGAGCTTTAACCTGCGTTTAACGCGTAAAACAGCATAAAACGACGAAATTTTTATTATTCGTTTTTATTAATATTGCGTCTATTTGAACGATTTCAACGATCTAAAATGCTTGAATATGATTATTTTAGCAAAACAGCACGTTTTGAGCTTTAATCTGCGTTTTAACGCGTAAACAACATAAAAACGACGAATTTTTGATTATTCGTTTTTATTAATATTTCTTCTACTTTGAACGATTTCAACGATCTAAAAATGCTTGAAAATGCTTATTTTAGCAAAAACAGTACGTTTTGAGCTTAATCTGCGTTTTAACGCGTAAAACAGCACATGTAAAAAACGACAAAATTTTTATTATTCGTTTTACACATTGCGCCCATTTGAACGATTTCAACGATCTAAAATGCTTGAAATGATTATTTGTGCTAAAACAGCACGTTTATTTTAATCTGCGTTTTAATGCGTAAAAACAGCATAAAAACGACGAATTTTTTATTATTCGTTTTTATTAAAATTGCGTCTATTTGAACGTGATTTCGACGATCTAAAATGCTTGAAAATGCTTATTTTAGCAAAATGCCACGTTCTTTTGAGCTTAATCTGCGTTTTAACGCGCAAAAACAGCATAAAAACGACGAAATTTTTATTATTCCTGTTTTATTAATATTGCGCTCATTTGAACGAAAACGATCTAAAATGCTTGAAAATGATTATTTTAAAGCAAAACAGCACGTTTTGAGCTTTAATCTGCGTTTTAACGCGTAAACAGCATAAAACGACGAATTTTTTATTATTCGCTGTTTTTATTAGTATTGCGAGCTTCTATTTGAACGATTTCATCGATCTAAAAATGCTTGATAATGCTTTATGCAGCAAAAACAGCACGTTTTGAGCTTTAATCTGCGTTTTAACGCGTAAAACAGCATAAAAACGACGAAATTCTTTTTATTATTCGTTTTTATTAATATTGCGTCTATTTGAACGAAACGATCTAAAATGCTTGAAAATGATTATTTTAGCAAAACAGCACGTTTTGAGTTTTAATCTGCGCTTTAACGCGTAAAACAGCATAAAAAACGACGAAATTTATTATTCGTTTTATTAATATTGCGTCTAGTTTGGAACGCGAAACGATCTTAAAATGCTTGAAAATGATTATTTTAGCAAAACAGCACGTTTTGAGCTTCTTTAATCTGGCGTTTTAACGCGTAAAAAACAGCATAAAAACGACGAAATTTTTATTATTATTCGTTTTTTATTAATATTGCGTCTATTTGAAACGATTTCAACGATCTAAAATGCTTGATAATGCTTATTTTGAGCAAAACAGCACGTTTTGAGTTTAATCTGCGTTTTAACGCGTAAAACAGCATAAAAACGACGATTTTTTATTATTCGTTTATTAATATTGTTTTTATTTGAACGATTTCAACAATCTAAAATGCTTGAAAATGCTTATTTTAGCAAAACAGCACGTTTTGAGCCTTAATCTGCGTTTTAACGCGTAAAACAGCATAAAAAAGACGAATTTTATTATTCGTTTTATTAATATTGCGTCTATTTGAACGATTTCAACGATCTAAAGTGCTTGAAAATGATTATTTTAGCAAACAGCACGTTTTGAGTTTTAATCTGCGTTTTAACGCGTAAAACAGCATAGAAAAAGACGAATTTTTATTATTCGTTTTTTTTAATATTGCGTCTATTTTTAACGATTTCAACGATCTAAAATGCTTGAAAAAAGATTATTTTAGCAAAACAGCACGTTTTGAGTTTTAATCTGCGTTTTAATGCGTAAAACAGCATAAAAACGACGAATTTTTATTATTCGTTTTTATTAAAATTGCGTCTATTTGAACGATTTCGACGATCTAAAATGCTTGGTACGCTTATTTTGTTAAAAACAGCACGTTTTGAGCTTTAATCTTTTAACGCGTAAAACAGCATAAAAACGACGAAATTTTTATTATTCGCTTTTTAGTAATATTGCGTCTATTTCAACGATTTAAACGATCTAAAATGCTTGAAAAATGATTATTTTAGCAAAACAGCACGTTTTGAGCTTAATCTACGTTTTAACGCGTAAAACAGCATAAAACGACGAATTTTTTATTATTTGTTTTTTATTAATATTGCTTCTCTATTTGAAAACGATTTCTGACGATCTAAAATGCTTGAAAATGATTATTAATTTTAGCAAAACAGCACGTTTTGAGCTTTTAATCTGCGTTTAACGCGTAAAACAGCATAAAAAAAACGACGAATTTTTATTATTCGTTTTATTAATTATTGCTTCTATTTAACAATTTCAACGATCTAAAATGCTTGAAAATGCTTTATTTTAGCAAAACAGCATCGTTTTGAGCTTTAATTTGCGTTTTAACGCGTAAAACAGCATAAAACGACGAAATTTTTATTATTCGTTTTTATTAATATTGCGTCAATTTGAACGATTTCAACGATCTAAAATGCTTGAAAAGATTATTTTAGCAAAACAGCACGTTTTGAGCTTTAATCTGCGTTTTAACGCGTAAAACAGCACATAAAACGACGATTTTTATTATTCGTTTTTATTACTATTGCTTCTATTTGAACGATTTAACAATCTAAAATGCTTGAAAATGCTTATTTTGTGCAAAACAGCACGTTTTGAGCCCAATCTGCGTTTTAACGCGTAAACAGCATAAAAACGACGAATTTTTATTATTCGTTTTTATTAATATTGCGTCTATTTGAACGATTTCAACGATCTAAAGTGCTTGAAAATGATTAATTTTAGCAAAACAGCACGTTTTGAGTTTTAACTGCGTTTTAACGCGTAAAACAGCATAGAAAACGACGAATTTTTATTATTCGTTTTTATTAATATTGCGTCTATTTGAACGATTTCAACCATCTAAAATGCTTGAAAATGATTATTTTGTTAAACAGCATGTTTTGAGTTTCAATCTGCGATTTAACGCAAAACAGCATAAAACGACGAATTTTATATTATTCGTTTTTACAGCTTCTTCTATTTTGAAACGATTTCAACGATCTAAAGTGCTTGAAAATACTATTTTAGCAAACAGCACGTTTTGAGCTTTAATCTGCGTTTTAACGCGTAAAACAGCATAAAACGACGAAATTTTATTGCCTGTTTTTATTAATATTGCGTCTTATTTGAACGATCAACGACTAAAATGCTTGAAAATGATTATTTTAGCAAAACAGCACGTTTTGAGCTTTAATCTGCGTTTAACGCGTAAAACAGCATAAAAACGACGAATTTTTTATTATTCGTTTTATTAATATTGCGTCTATTTGAACGATTTCAACGGGATCTAAAGTGCTTGAAAATGATTTTCGTTTTAGCAAAACAGCACGTTTTGAGTTTTAATCTGCGTTTTAACGCGTAAAACAGCATAGAAACGACGAAGATTTTTGTTATTCGTTTTATTAATATTGCGTCTATTTGAACGATTTCAACCATCAAAATGCTTGAAATGAGATTATTTTAATAAAAACAGCACGTTTGGTAATCTGCGATTTTAACGCGTAAGAGCAGCATAAAACGACGAATTTTTATATTATTCGTTTTTATTAATATTTCTTCTATTTGAACGATTTCAACGATCTAAAAGTGCTTGAAAATGATTATTTTGCCCACAGCAAAACAGCACGTTTTGAGCTTTAATCTGCGTTTTAACGCGTAAAACAACATAAAACGACGAAATTTTTTATTATTCACGTTTTAGTAATATTGCGTCCTATTTGAACGATTTCAACGATCTAAATGCTTGAAAATGATTATTTTAGCAAAACAGCGCGTTTTGAGCTAATCTGCGCGTTTTTAACGCGTAAAACAGCTATACAAAACGACGATTTTTATTATTCGTTTTTATTAATATTGCGTCTATTTGAACGATTTCAACGATCTAAAGTGCTTTGAAAATGATTATTTTAGCAAAACAGCACGTTTTGAAGGTTTTTAATCTGCGTTTTAACGCGTAAAACAGCATAAACGACGAATTTTTTATTATTCGTTTTATTAATGTGCGTCTAATTTGAACGATTTCAACGATCTAAAATGCTTGAAAATGATTATTTTAGCAAAACAGCACGTTTGAGCTTTTAATCTGCGTTTTAACGCGTAAAACAGCATAAAACGACGAGGTGCTATTCATTTTTATTATATTGCTTCTATTTGAACGATTTCAACGATCTAAAATGCTTAGAAAATGCTTATTTTAGCAAAACAGCACGTTTGAGCTTTTAATCTGCGTTTAGCGCGTAAAACAGCATAAAAACAGCAGAAATTTTATTGTTCGTTTTTATTAATATTACGTCTATTTGAACGATTTCAGCGATCTAAAGTGCTTGAAAATGATTATTTACAGCAAAACAGCGTTTTGAGCTTTAACCTGCGTTTTAACGCGTAAAACAGCATAAAACGACGATTTTTATTATTCGTTTTTTATTAATATTGCGTCTATTTAGCGATTTCAACAGTCTAAAATGCTTGAAATGCTTATTTTAGCAAAACAGCACGTTTGAGGCTTTTAATCTGCGTTTAACGCGTAAAACAGCATAAAACGACGAAATTTTTATTATCGGTTTTATTAATGTGCGTCTATTTGAGACGATTTCAACGATCTCGGGAAATGCTTGAAGAGAAATGATTATTTTATGGGAAAACAGCACGTTTGGAAGGCTTTAATCTGCGTTTTAACGCAGTAAAACAGCATAAAACGACGATTTTTTTTTTTATTATTCGTTTTTTATTAATATTGCTTCTATTTGAACGATTTAACAGTCTAAAATGCTTGAAAGTAACTTATTTTAGCAAAACAGCACGTTTTGAGTAGCAATCTGCGTTTTAACGCGTAAAACAACATAAAAACGACAGAAATTTTGATTATTCGTTTTTATTAATATTGCGTCTATTTAGACGATTCCAGCGATCTAAAAGTGCTTGAAAATGATTATTTTAGCAAAACAGCACGTTTGAGGCTTTTAATCTGCGTTTTAACGCGTAAAACAGCATAGAAACGACGAAATTTTTAATATTCGTTTTATTAATATTGCGTCTATTTGAACGATTTCAGCGATCTAAAATGCTTGAATATGATTATTTTATGAAACAGCACGTTTTGGAGCTTTAATCTGCGATTTAACGCGTAAAACAGCATAAAAACGACGAATTTTTTATATTATTCGTTTTTATTAATATTTCTTCTATTTGAACGATTTCAACGATCAAATGCTTGAAAATACTTATTTTAGCAAAACAGCGCATTTTGAGCTTTAATCACCGCGTTTTACCGCGTAAAACAGCATAAAAACGACGGTACTGCATTATTCGTTTTTATTTATTAATATTGCGTCTATTTGAACGATTTCAACGATCTAAAATTAGCGAAAATGATTATTTTAGCAAAACAGCACGTTTTGAGTTTTTAATCTGCGTTTTTAACGCGTCAAGCAGCATAAGAAACGACGAATTTTATTATTCGTTTTTTATTAATATTGCGTCTATTTGAACGATTTCAACGATCACAAAATTAGCGAAATGATTATTTTAGCAAAACAGCACGTTTGAAGAGCTTTTAATCTGCGTTTTAACGCGTAAAACAGCATAAAACGACGAATTTTTATTATTCGTTTTATTATGTACTATTTGAACGATTTCAACGATCTAAAATCTTGAAAATGCTTATTTTAGCAAACAGCACGTTTTGAGAGCTTTTAATCTGCGTTTTAGCGCGTAAAACAACACTTTAATCTGCGTTTTAACGCGTAAAACAGCATAAAAACGACGAATTTTTTGATTATTCGTTTTTATTAATATTTCTTCTATTCGAACGATTTCAACGATCTAAAATGCTTGAAAATGCTTATTTTAGCAAAACAGCACGTTTTGAGCTTTAATCTGCGTTTTAACGCGTAAAACAGCATAAAAACGACAAAATTTTTATTATTCGTTTTTATTAATATTGCGTCTATTTGAACGATTTCAACGATCTAAAATGCTTGAAAATGATTATTTTAGCAAAACAGCACGTTTTGAGCTTTTAATCTGCGTTTTAATGCGTAAAACAGCATAAAACGACGAATTTTTATTATTCGTTTTTATTAAAATTGCGTCTATTTGAACGATTTCGACGATCTAAAATGCTTGAAAATGCTTATTTTAGCAAAACAGCACGTTTTGAGCTTTAATCTGCGTTTTACGCGTAAAACAGCATAAAACGACGAAATTTTTATTATTCGTTTTTTGTAATTTGCGTCTATTTCAACGATTTCAACGATCTAAAATGCTTGAAAATGATTATTTTAGCAAAACAGCACGTTTTGAGTTTTAATCTACGTTTTAACGCGTAAAACAGCATAAAAAGACGAATTTTATTATTTGTTTTTTTTTAATATTGCTTCTATTTGAACGATTTCGACGATCTAAAATGCTTGAAAAAAGATTATTTTAGCAAAACAGCACGTTTTGAGCTTTTTAAACTGCGTTTTAACGCGTAAAACAGCATAAAACGACGAATTTTTATTATTCGTTTTTTTATATTGCTTCTATTTGAACAATTTCAACGATCTAAAATGCTTGAAAATGCTTATTTTAGCAAAACAGCACGTTTTGAGCTTTAATCTGCGTTTTAACGCGTAAAACAGCATAAAACGACGAAATTTTTATTATTCGTTTTTATTAATATTGCGTCAATTTGAACGATTTCAACGATCTAAAATGCTTGAAAATGATTATTTTAGCAAAACAGCACGTTTTGAGTTTTTAAACTGCGTTTTAACGCGTAAAAAAAGCATAAAAACGACGATTTTTTTTTTTATTCGTTTTATTAATATTGTTTATTTGAACGATTTCAACAATCTAAATGCTTGAAAATGCTTATTTTAGCAAAACAGCACGTTTTGAGCCTTAATCTGCGTTTTAACGCGTAAAACAGCATAAAAAAGACGAAATTTTATTATTCGTTTTTATTATTTTTGCGTCTATTTGAACGATTCCCAAAGATCTAAATGCTTGAAAATGATTATTTTAGCAAAACAGCACGTTTTGAGCTTTAATCTGCGTTTTAACGCGTAAAACAGCATTAAAAAAGACGAATTTTTTATTATTCGTTTTATTATTTTGCTTCTATTTGAACGATTTCAACGATCTAAAATGTTGAAAATGTTATTTTGCAAAACAGCGTTTTGAGTTTAATCTGCGTTTAACGCGTAAAACTAAAACGCAAATTTTTTATTTTTCGTTTTTATTAATATTGCGCTATTTGAACGATTTCAACGATCTAAAATGCTTGGGAAATGATTATTTTAGCAAAACAGAAGTTTTGAGTTTAATTTGCGTTTTAACGCGTAAAACAGCATAAAAAAGACGAATTTTTATTATTCGTTTTTATTAATATTGCGCCTATTTGAACGATTTCAACGATCTAAAGTCTTGAAAATGATTATTTTGAAAAAAGCACGTTTTGAGTTTTAATCTGCGTTTTAAGCGTCAAACAGCATAGAAACGACGAATTTTATTATTCGTTTTTATTAATATTCGTCTATTTGAACGATTTCAACGATCTAAATGCTTGAAAATGATTTTTTGCAAAACAGCACGTTTTGAGCTTTAATCTGCGTTTTAACGCGTAAAACAAAACATAAAAAAGACGAATTTTTATTATTCGTTTTATTAATATTGCTTCTATTTGAACGATTTCAACGATCTAAAATGCTTGAAAGCTTATTTTAGCAAAACAGCAAAGTTTTGAGTTTAATCTGCGTTTTAGCGCGTAAAACAGCATAAAACGACGAAATTTTTTATTGTTCGTTTTTATTAATATTGCGTCTATTTGAACGATTTCCAAGTGATCAAAGTGCTTGAAAATGATTATTTTTAGCAAAACAGCACGTTTTTTTAAAACCCGCGTTTAACGCGTAAAACAGCATAAAACGACGAAATTTTATTATTCGTTTTTATTAATATTGCGTCTATTGAACGATTTAACGATCTAAATGCTTGAATATGATTATTTTAGCAAAACAGCACGTTTTGAGTTTAATCTGCGTTTAAAAGCGTAAAACAGCATAAAACGACGATTTTGATTATTCGTTTTTATTAATATTTCTTCTATTTGAACGATTTCAACGATCTAAAAATGCTTTTAAAATGCTTATTTTAGCAAAACAGCACGTTTTGAGGGTTTAATCTGCGTTTTTTAAAGCGTAAAACAGCATAAAAAAGACAAAATTTTTATTATTCGTTTTTTAATATTGCGTCTATTTGAACGATTTCAACGATTTTTAAATGCTTGAAAATGATTATTTTAGCAAAAAAAGCACGTTTTGAAGTTTTAATCTGCGTTTTAATGCGTAAAACAAAACATAAAAAAAGACGAATTTTTATTATTCGTTTTTTTTAAAATTGCGTCTATTTGAACGATTTGACGATTTAAAAAAGCTTGAAAATGCTTATTTTGCAAAACAGCACGTTTTGAGTTTAATCTGCGTTTTAACGCGTAAAAAAGCATAAAACGACGAAATTTTTATTATTCGTTTTTATTAATATTGCGTCTATTTGAACGAAACGATCTAAAATGCTTGAAAATGATTATTTTTTGCAAAACAGCACGTTTGGCTTTTAATCTGCGTTTTAACGCATAAAAACCATAAAACGCGAATTTTTTTTTATTCGTTTTTATTAGTATTGCTTCTTTAACGATTTCAACGATCTAAAATGCTGATAATGCTTATTTTAGCAAACAGCCGTTTTGAGTTTAATCTGCGTTTTAACGCGTAAACAGCATAAAACGACGAAATTTTATTATTCGTTTTAAATTTGCGTCTATTTGAACGATTTCAACGATCTAAAATGCTTGATAATGCTTATTTGTTAAAACAGCACGTTTTTAGCTTTAATCTGCTTTAACGCGTAAAAAGCATAAAAACGACGAAATTTTTATTATTCGTTTTAGTAATATTGCGTCTATTTAACGATTTCACGATCTAAAATGCTTGAAATGATATTTTAGCAAAACAGCACGTTTTGAGTTTAATCTACGTTTTAACGCAAAAAAGCATAAAAACGACGAATTTTTATTATTTGTTTTTTTTTAATATGCTTCTATTTGAACGATTTCGACGTCTAAAATGCTTGAAAATGATTATTTTAGCAAAACAGCACGTTTTGAGCTTTAATCTGCGTTTTAACTGTAAAACGCAAAACGACGAATTTTTTTATTCGTTTTATTAATATTTTTATTTGAACAATTTCACGATTTTAAAATGCCTTGAAAATGCTTTTTAGCAAAACAGCACGTTTTGAGTTTTAATCTGCGTTTTAACGCGTAAAACAGCATAAAAACGAGAAATTTTTATTTTTCGTTTTTATTAATATTGCGTCAATTTGAACGATTTCAACGATCTAAAATGCTTGAAAATGATTATTTTAGCAAAACAGCACGTTTTGAGTTTTTAAACTGCGTTTTAACGCGTAAAACAGCATAAAAACGACGAATTTTTTATTATTCGTTTTTATTATTTCTTCTATTTGAACGATTTCAACGATCTAAAATGCTTGAAAATGCTTATTTTAGCAAAACAGACGTTTTGAGCTTTAATCTGCGATTTAACGCGTAAAACAGCATAAAAACGACGAAATTTTTATTATTCGTTTTTATTAATATTGCGTCTTTTGAACGATTTCAACGATCTAAAATGCTTGAAAATGATTATTTTAGCAAAACAGCACGTTTTGAGCTTTAATCTGCGTTTTAACGCGTAAACAGCATAAAAACGACGAAATTTTTATTATTCGTTTTTATTAATATTGCGTCTATTTGAACGATTTCAACGATCTAAAATGCTTGAAAATGATTATTTTAGCAAAACAGCACGTTTTGAGCTTTAATCTGCGTTTAACGCGTAAAACAGCATAAAACGACGAAATTTTTATTATTGTTTTTTATTAATATTGCGTCTATTTGAACGATTTCAACGATCTAAATGCTTGAAAATGATTATTTTAGCAAAACAGCACGTTTTGAGCTTTAATCTGCGTTTTAACGCGTAAAACAGCATAAAACGACGAAATTTTTATTATTCGTTTTTATTAATATTGCGTCTATTTGAACGATTTTAACGATCTAAAATGCTTGAAAATGATTATTTTAGCAAAACAGCACGTTTTGAGCTTTAATCTGCGTTTTAACGCGTAAAACAGCATAAAACGACGAATTTTTATTATTCGTTTTTATTAATATTCTTCTATTTGAACGATTTCAACGATCTAAAATGCTTGAAAATGCTTATTTTAGCAAAACAGCACATTTTGAGCTTTAATCTGCGTTTTAACGCGTAAAACAGCATAAAAACGACGAAATTTTATTATTCGTTTTTATTAATATTGCGTCTATTTGAACGATTTCAACGATCTAAAATGCTTGAAAATGATTATTTTAGCAAAACAGCACGTTTTGAGCTTTAATCTGCGTTTTAACGCGTAAAACAGCATAAAACGACGAATTTTTATTATTCGTTTTTTTAATATTGCGTCTATTTTAACGATTTCAACGATCTAAAATGCTTGAAATGATTATTTTAGCAAAACAGCACGTTTTGAGCTTTAATCTGAGTTTTAACGCGTAAAACAGATAAAAACGACAAATTTTTATTATTCGTTTTTTTAATATTGCGTCTATTTGAACGATCTTAAACGATCAAAATCAGAATGTTTTATTTTAGAAACAGCACGTTTTGAGTTTAACTGCTTTTAAACGCGTAAAAACAGCATAAAACGACTGAGTTTTTTATTATGTTTTTATTAATATTTTCCGATTTGCAACAATTTGCAAAAGATCTTTTAAGCAAAATGCTTATTTTAAAACACACTTCTGAGTTTTAACGCGTTTAACAGCGTAAAACGACGAGTTTTTATTTTTTTATTATTTGTTTTTTATAATTTGCGTCTATCTTTAAACTTTTAACAATCTTATTTTGCTAAAATGATTTTTTAGCAAAATCATCGTTTAAGCTAAATCAGCGATAAACGCGAAATTGCATTAAACGCAATTTTATTATTTGTTTTTATTAATATTGCCGTCTATGTGTTACAAACATGATCTAAAGTGCTGAAAATGATTTGATTTTAGCAAACGCAGTTTGAGCTTAACTGCGTTTTAACGCATAAAACAGCACGAAACGACTGAAATTTTTTTATTATATTCGTTTTTATTTATTGCGATTTGCAACGATTAACGATCTAAAATGTTTGAAAATGATTATTTTGAGCCTTTTGAGTTATCGCGTTTTAACGCGTAAAACAGCATAAAAACGACGAAATTTTTATTATTCGTTTTTATTATATTTTGCTATTTGAACGATTTCAACTTGATCAAATTTTAAAATGCTTATTTTAGCAAAACAGCATTTTTACTTTTAATTGCGTTTTAACGCGTAAAACGAGCATAAAACGACGAAAATTTTTTTATTTTTATGTATTTGAGTTTTAAGACTATTTCAAAAGATTAAAAACGACTGAAATTTTATTTTTTAATACAAAATGTTTGATTTTAATCGTATTTTAACGTAAAACTAAAATACACGATTTTTTATATTTTTTTTAATTTCATTTAACGAAACAGATTAAAATGCTTGAAAATTTATTTTGTTTAAAAAATTTTGATTTATCTGATTTTAACTAAAACGCATTAAAACGAAAATTTTAAATATTCGTTTTTATTATAATTGCGTTTTATGAACAGTTTCAAAATCTAAAATTTAAAATGATTATTTTAAAAACGCACGTTTTAGATTTAATCTTTTAAGCTTAAAACAGCTAAAAACAGAATTTTATTATTCTTTTATTTAATGCTTTATTTGAACGATTTCAAGTTCTAAATGCTTGAAAATGCTTATTTTAAAAAACAGAAGTTTTGAGTTAATTGCGTTTTAAGCGTAAAACAGCATAAAACGTGACGAAATTTTTATTCGTTTTTATTAATATTGCGTCTATTTGTAATATGTTTAACGATCTAAAGTGCTTAAAATGATTTTTTAGCAAAACAGATTTTGATTTTAATCTGCGTTTTACGCGTAAACAGCATAAAAAAGCGAAATTTTATTATTCGTTTTATTGATATTGCGTCTATTTGAACGATTTCAACGATTAAAATTTAAATGTTATTTTAATAAAAACTAGTTTTGAGTTTTAATCTGCGTTTTAACGCGTAAAAACAGCATAAAAACGACGAATTTTTTATTATTCGTTTTTATTAATATTTTATTTGAACGATTTCAACGATCTAAAAATGCTTGAAAATGTTATTTTAGCAAAACAGCAGTTTTGAGCTTTAATCTTTATTTAACAGTAAAACAGCATAAAACGACGAAATTTTTATTATTCGTTTTTATTAATATTCGTCTATTTGAACGATTTCAACGATCTAAAATGCTTGAAAATGATTATTTTAGCAAAACAGCACGTTTTGAGCTTTAATCTGCGTTTTAACGCGTAAAACAGCATAAAAACGACGAAATTTTTATTATTCGTTTTTATAATATTGCGTCTATTTGAACGATTTCAACGATCTAAAATGCTTGAAAATGATTATTTTAGCAAAACAGCAAAGTTTTGAGCTTTAATCTGCATTTTAACGCGTAAAACAGCATAAAACGACGAATTTTTATTATTCGTTTTTATTAATATTGCTTCTATTTGAACGATTTCAACGATCTAAAATGCTTGAAAATGCTTATTTTAGCAAAACAGCACGTTTTGAGCTTTAATCTGAGTTTTAACGCGTAAAACAGCATAAAAACGACGAAATTTTTATTATTCGTTTTTATTAATATCGTCTATTTGAACGATTTCAACGATCAAAAATGCTTGAAAATGATTATTTTAGAAAACAGCGACGATTTTGATATTTCCTTTAACGCGTTTTAACGCGTAAAACTGAAATAATAATACAAAACTTTTTATTTGTTATTATTATATTAGTCTATTTGAACAATTTAACGTCAAAAAAGCTTGAAAATGATTATTTTAAAAACAGCACGTTTTATTTAATCTGCGTTTTAACGCGTAAACAGCATAAAAACGACGAATTTTATTATTGTATTAATATTGTTTATTTGAACAATTTCAACGATCTAAAAGCTTGAAAATGCTTATTTTAAAAAGCACGTTTGAGCTTTAACGGTTTAACGCGAAACAGCATAAAAACGACGAAATTTTTATTATTGTTTTATTAAATTGGCTTTTGAACGATTTCAACGATAAATGCTTGAAAATGATTATTTTAGCAAAACAGCATTTTGAGCTTTTTGCGTTTTAACGCGTAAAACAGCATTATAAAAAATCGTTTTTGTTTTTATAATTGGTTAATCGAAATTTCAAAATCTAAAATTTTGAAAATTATTTTAGCAAAAGCTCGTTTTGAGCTTAATCCGTTTTAACGTAAAACAGCATAAAAAGTTTTTTTATCGATTTATTAATATGCTTTATTTGACGATTTAACGCTAAAAAATGTAAAAGACGTTATTTTAAAACGATTTTGAGCTTTAATCTGATTTATAAACAGATAAAACGCGAAATTTTTATTATTTTATAAATTGCGTTTTTGAATTTCAACGTTTTAAAATCGCTAAAACGATTAAATTTTACAAAACAGACGTTTTGATTTATTGCTTTTAACTAAAACAGCATTAAATCGAAATCTTTTAAAATGTTTTTAGCAAAATGTCATTTGACATTTACGCGTTTAAACGCGTAAAACAGCATAAATTAGAAAATTTATTATTTTTTTAATTGCGTTTAGTTGAACATTTCAACGATCAAATGCTTAAATGTTTTATTATATGCAACACTTTTGACTTTAACTGTTTAACGTTAAAACGCTAAAATAAAACGAGAAATTTTTATTATTTTTTTTAATACTCGATTTAAACGTTAAACACAGAATGCTTGAAAATGTTATTTTAGAAAACAGCATTTTGATTTAACTGCTTTAATGCGTAAAAAATAATTATTCGAGAAATTAATTTTGTTTTATTAATACTGCTCTAATTTGAAACGATTAAAACGATAAAATCTTAAATTTTATTTTATACTGACGTTTAGCTTTAAATCCGTTTTAACGTAAAACAGCTTAATACAAATTATATCGTTTTTATTTAATCTGCGTTTTAACGTATTTAACGCATAAAAAGCTGAAATTTTATTATTCGTTTAGCAAACAGCGTTTTGACTTTATCTACGTTTTAATGCTAAAACAGTCATAAAGAACGAATTTTATTCGTTTTAATATGCGTTATTTAAAACGATTTCACGATCTTAATTGTTTAAAATGCTATTACGATTTCTTAATGTAAAATGCTTTTTAACATGCTAATTTTTAGCAAAACAGCACGTTTTGAGCTTTAATCTGCGTTTTAACGCGTAAAACAGCATAAAAACGACGAAATTTTATTATTCGTTTTTATTAATATTGCGTCTATTTGAACGATTTCAACGATCTGAAGTGCTTGAAAATGATTATTTGAGCAAAACAGCACGTTTTGAGCTTTAATCTGCGTTTTAACGCGTAAAACAGCATAAAAGCGACGAAATTTTTATTATTCGTTTTTATTAATATTGCCTCTATTTGAACGATTTCAACGATCTAAAATGCTTGAAAATGCTTATTTTAGCAAAACAGCAGTTTTGAGCTTTAATCTGCGTTTTAACGCGTTAAACAGCATAAAAACGACGAAATTTATTATCGTTTTTATTAATTTGCGTCTATTTGAACTATTTCAAATTGCGATCTATGCTTGAAATATTATTTTAAAAACAGCACGATTTGCTTTTAATCAACGTTTAACGGGACCTTTAAACGACGTTTTATCCTAATCGATTTATTAAATATTGCTTATTATTTGTAATGATTTCAACGGTCTAATGTTGAAACTATTTGCAAATCTGCACGTTTGAAATATTAATCTGAGTTTTAACGCGTTAAACAGCAGTTAAACGCGATTTAATCGCTTTATTAATATATTCTATTTAACGATTTTAAGATTAATGTCTTTGAAAATTTATTAGCTAAAACAGCTTTGAAGTTTAATTTTGCGTATAAAGCACGTTAAGCTATAAACGCGTTTTTAATTAAATCGAAAAATTACATTAATTTTTATTATTTCGCGTTTTCAACTGTCTAAAAGTTGAAATCATTTCAAGCTAAAACAGCAGATTATTTTGAGCTTTAATCTGCCGTTTTGCGTTAATTTTAAGCATAAAACACGAAATATTATCGTTATTAATATTTTATCGTCTTTTATAATTTCATATCTTTAAAATTGCAAAATATTAATCTTGAAAACATATTTTGAGCTTAAATCTGCGTTTTTAACGCGTTAAACAGCATAAAAACGACAAATTTTTATTATTCGAATTTTATTAATTTGCTTTTTTAACGATTGCGCATTTGAACGTTTGAAAATCTATTTCAGAAAAAGACTTTAGCTTTTAATCACGATCAGCACGTTTAGCTTATAAAATCGCGAATTTTAATAATTCGAAATTCGAAATTTTTATTCTATTTGAACATTTCAGCGTCTAATTGAACGAATTCAATATTTTAAAAATGAAAGCAGTTTTAGCTAAACAGCGTTTTTACGCGTTTAAACGCTAAACGACGAATTATATCGTTTTATAATATTTCGTTATTGTTTTATTAAACGTCTATTTAACGATTTCAAGACTAAAATTTGAAAATTATTTTTTAGCAAAACACAGTTTAAACGCGTTTTAACCGTAAAAGCATAAAACATTTATTTTCGTTTTATAATTGTTCTATTTACGATTTCAACGACTAAATGCTTGAAAATGCTTTTTCGCAAAACAGCACGTTTTGAGTTTAATTCGTTTTAAGTAAATCAAAAAACGAGAATTTTTATATTGTTTTATTAATATTTCCCATTTGAAAGTATTTAGATCTAAAATGCTTGAAAATTTATTTTAAAAACAGCACTTTTTAGCTTTTAATTGCGTTTTAAGCGAAAACACATTAAAACGATTTTAATTTTTTTTATTAAGCGCGTAAATAAGGCTAAAAAACGACGAATTTTTTATTATTATTTGTTTTTATTAATATTGCGTCTATTTGAAAGATTTCAACGATCTAAAATGCTTTTGAAAAATGCTTTATTTTAAAGTAAAACAGCACGTTTTGAGTTTTTATCTGTAGTTTCAACGCGTAAAACAGCATAAAAAACGACGAAATTTTTATTATTCGTTTTATTAATATTGCGCCCTACTTGAACGATTTCAATGGATCTATAATGCTTGAAAATGATTTATTTTGTGCAAAACAGTACGTTTTATTTTAATCTGCGTTTTAACGCGTAAAACAGCATAAAAAAACGTGACGAATTTTTTATTATTCGTTTTATTATTGCTTCTATTTGAACGATTTCAACGATCTAAAATGCTTGAAAATGCTTTATTTTAGCAAAAACAGCACGTTTTGAGTTTTAATCTGCGTTTTAACGCGTAAAACAGCATAAAACGACGAAATTTTTATTATTCGTTTTTTTAATATTGCGTCTATTTGAACGCCGATTTCAACGATCTAAAATGCTTGAAAAATGATTATTTTGTGCTAAAAATACACGTGTTTCCTTTTGAGCTTTAATCTGCGTTTTAACGCGTAAAACAGCATAAAAAACGACGAATTTTATTATCTTTCGTTTTTTGTTAATATTGCTTCTATTTGAACGATTTCCAACGATCTAAAATGCTTGAAAATGATTATTTTAGCAAAACAGCACGTTTTGAGCTTTTAATCTGCGTTTTAACGCGTAAAAGCATAAAACGACGAATTTTATTATCTTTTATTAATATTATGTCTATTTGGAACGATTTCAACGCATCTAAAATGTTTGAAATGATTATTTTAGCAAAACAGCATGTTTTGAGCTTTAATCTGCGTTTTAACGCGTAAACAGCATAAAAAACGATTTAAATTTTTTATTATCTTTTATTAATATAGCGTCTATTTGAACGATTTCAAATGATCTAAAATGCTTGAAAATGTTTATTTTAGCAAAACAGCGCTCGTTTTGAGCTTTAATCTGCGTTCTTTAACGCGTAAAACAGCATAAAACCACTAAAATTTTTATTATCTGTTTTTATTAATATTGTCGCATTTGAAACGACCGATTTCAAACGATCTAAAATGCTGGTACCGCTT
>NW_027045687.1:27500-92264 GCF_025399875.1 Dalotia coriaria
AAAAGCTTTTATTTTACAAAAGCGCAAGCGGTTTAAACTGCGTTTAAACGCGTAAACACATATAATCTTTTAAATTTTTTATTTCGTTTTTAATCGATCTATTTGAACATTTAACGATCTAAAAATCTTGTAAAATGATTATTGCAAAACAGCGTAATCGAGCTATAACGCGATTTAACTATATCGTTTTAATAATCGATTTTTTTAACTGATTTTCAAATTAAAAGCCTTTTGAAGATTTTTTCAAACGAACAAAATGTTTGAGCTTATTTTGCAACGCATTTTAACGCGTAAACTGCTTTAAAACGACGAATTTTATTATTCGTTTTTATTATTGTTTTTTAATATTCGTCTATATGTAAAATGTTATTTCGACAAAACAGACTTTGGATTTTATTTTAGCGAAAGACGTAGCTTAAGCGGTTTTTATCCGTTAATATTAAAACGCTGAATTTTATATTCGTTTATTAAATTGCTTCTGAATATGATAGTTTCAAATCAAATTTGAGCTTAATCTGCTTTTACGCAAAACAGCTAGACGAATTTTTATTATTCGTTTTATTAAAGCATCTATTGAACGATTTAAGATTAAAATCTTGAAATCTTATTTTGCAAAACACAGTTTGGCTTTAATTGCGTTAACCGTAAAACAGCATAAAACGACGAAATTACTATTCGTTTTATATATGTTTTGAACATTTCAACGATCTAAAGCTTGAAAATGTTATTTTAGCAAAACGACGTTTTGAGCTTTAATCTGCGTTTTATAACGCTAAAAAAGACGAATTTTATTCGTTTTTATTAATATTGCTCTATTTGAACGATTTCAACGACTAAGCTTGAAAATGCTTATTTTAGCAAACAGCACGTTTTGAGTTTAATCTGGTTTAACGCGAAAACAGCATAAAACGACGAATTTTATTATTCGTTTTTATTAATATTGCGTCTATTTGAACGATTTCAACGATCTAAAATGCTTGAAAATGCTTATTTTAGCAAAAAAAGCACGTTTTGTGCTTTAATCTGCGTTTTAACGCGAAAACAGCATAAAAACGACGAAATTTTAATTATTCGTTTTTATTAATATTGCTTCTATTTGAACGATTTCAACGATCTAAAATGCTTGAAAATGATTATTTTAGCAAAACAGCACTTTGAGCTTTAATCTGCGTTTTAACGCGTAAAACAGCATAAAACGACGAATTTTTTATTATTCGTTTTTATTAATATTGCTTCTATTTGAACGATTTCAACGATCTAAAATGCTTGAAAATGCTTATTTTAGCAAAACAGCACGTTTTGAGCTTTAATCTGCGTTTTAACGCGTGAAACAGCATAAAACGACGAAATTTTTATTATTCGTTTTTATTAATATTGCGTCTATTTGAACGATTTCAACGATCTAAAATGCTGAAAATTATTATTTTAGCAAAACAGCGTTTTGAGCTTTAACTGCGTTTTAACGCGTAAAACAGCATGAAAACAACGAATTTTTATTATTCGTTTTATTAATATTGCTTCATTTGAACGACTTCAACGATCTAAAATGCTTGAAAATGCTTATTTTAGCAAAACAGCACGTTTTGAGCATTAATCTGCGTTTTAACGCGTAAAACTAAAACGACGAATTTTTATTATTCGTTTTTATTAATATTGCGTTCTATTTGAAACGATTTCAACGATCTAAAAATGCTTTGAAAATGATTATTTTAGCAAAACAGCACGTTTTGAGTTAATCTGCGTTTTAACGCGTAAATAGCATAAAAAACGACGAATTTTTATTATTCGTTTTTATTAATATTGCTTCTATTTGAACGATTTCAACGATCTAAAATGCTTGAAAATGCTTATTTTAGCAAAACAGCACGTTTTGTGCTTTAATCTGCGTTTTAACGCGAAAACAGCATAAAAACGACGAAATTTTAATTATTCGTTTTTATTAATATTGCTTCTATTTGAACGATTTCAACGATCTAAAATGCTTGAAAATGATTATTTTAGCAAAACAGCACTTTGAGCTTTAATCTGCGTTTTAACGCGTAAAACAGCATAAAACGACGAATTTTTTATTATTCGTTTTTTATTAATATTGCTTCTATTTGAACGATTTCAACGATCTAAAAATGCTTGAAAATGCTTATTTTAGCAAAACAGCACGTTTTGAGCTTTTAATCTGCGTTTTAACGCGTGAAACAGCATAAAACGACGAAATTTTTATTATTCGTTTTTATTAATATTGCCGTCTATTTGAACGATTTCAACGATCTAAAATGCTTGAAAATTATTATTTTAGCAAAACAGCACGTTTTGAGCTTTAATCTGCGTTTTAACGCGTAAAACAGCATGAAAACAAGAATTTTTATTATTCGTTTTTATTAATATTGCTTCTATTTGAACGACTTCAACGATCTAAAATGCTTGAAAATGCTTATTTTAGCAAAACAGCACGTTTTGAGCATTAATCTGCGTTTTTAAAGCGTAAAACAGCATAAAACGACGAAATTTTTATTATTCGTTTTTATTAATATTGCGTCTATTTGAACGATTTCAACGATCTAAAATGCTTGAATATGATTATTTTAGCAAAACAGCACGTTTTGTGCTTTAATCTGCGTTTTAACGCGTAAAACAGCATAAAAACGACGAATTTTTATTATTCGTTTTTATTAATATTGCATCTATTTGAACGATTTCAACGATCTAAAATGCTTGAAAATGCTTATTTTAGCAAAACAGCACGTTTTGTGCTTTAATCTGCGTTTTAACGCGTAAAACAGCATAAAACGACGAAATTTTTATTATTCGTTTTATTAATATGCGTCTATTTGAACGATTTCAACGATCTAAAATGCTTGAAAATGATTATTTTAGCAAAACAGCACGTTTGAGCTTTAATCTGCGTTTTAACGCGTAAAACAGCATAAAACGACGAAATTTTTTTATTCGTTTTTATTAATATTGCTTCTATTTGAACGATTTCAACGACTAAAATGCTTGAAAAGGCTTTTTTAGAAACGCACGTTTGAGCTTTAATCTGCGTTTTAACGCGTAAAACAGCATAAAACGACGAATTTTATATTCGTTTTTATTAATATTGCGTTTATTTGAACGATTTCAACGATCTAAAATCTTGAAAATGATTATTTTAGCAAAACAGCACGTTTTGAGCTTTAATCTGCGTTTTAACGCGTAAAACAGCATAAAACGACGAATTTTTATTATTCGTTTTATTAATTGCTTCTATTTGAAGATTTCAACGATCTAAAATGCTTGAAAATGCTTATTTTAGCAAAACAGCACGTTTTGGCTTTAATCTGCGTTTTAACGCGAAAACAGCATAAAACGACGAAATTTTATTATTCGTTTTATTAATATTGCTCTATTTGAACGATTTCAACGATCTAAAATGCTTGAAATGATTATTTTAGCAAACAGCACTTGGCTTTAATCTGCGTTTTAACGCGTAAACAGCATAAAACGACGATTTTTATTATTCGTTTTATTAATATTGCTTCTATTTGAACATTTCAACGAACTAAAATGCTTGAAAGCTTTTTTAGCAAAACGCACGTTTGAGCTTTAATCTGCGTTTAACGTAAAACGCTAAAACGACGAATTTTTATTATTCGTTTTTATTAATATTGCGTCTATTTGAACGTTTCAACGATCTAAAATCTTGAAAATGATTATTTTAGCAAAACAGCACGTTTGAGCTTTAATCTGCGTTTTAACGCGTAAAACAGCATAAAACGACGAATTTTTATTATTCGTTTTTATTAATATTGCTTCTATTTGAACGATTTCAACGATCTAAAATGCTTGAAAATGCTTATTTTAGCAAAACAGCACGTTTTGTGCTTTAATCTGCGTTTTAACGCGAAAACAGCATAAAACGACGAAATTTTAATTATTCGTTTTTATTAATATTGCTCTATTTGAACGATTTCAACGATCTAAAATGCTTGAAAATGATTATTTTAGCAAAACAGCACGTTTTGAGCTTTTTAAACTGCGTTTTAACGCGTAAAACAGCATAAAAACGACGAATTTTTATTATTCGTTTTTATTAATATTGCTTCTATTTGAACGATTTCAACGAACTAAAATGCTTGAAAATGCTTATTTTAGCAAAACAGCAGTTTTGAGTTTTAATCTGCGTTTTAACGCGTAAAACAGCATAAAACGACGAATTTTTTATTCGTTTTTATTAATATTGCGTCTATTTGAACGATTTCAACGATCTAAAATACTTGAAAATGATTATTTTAGCAAAACAGCACGTTTTGAGTTTAATCTGCGTTTTAACGCGTAAAACAGCATAAAAACGACGAATTTTTATTATTCGTTTTTATTAATATTGCTTCTATTTGAACGATTTCAACGATCTAAAATGCTTGAAAATGCTATTTTAGCAAAACAGCACGTTTTGAGCTTAATCTGCGTTTTAACGCGTAAAACAGCATAAAACGACGAATTTTATTATTCGTTTTATTAATATTGCTCTATTTGAACGATTTCAACGATCTAAATGCTTGAAAATGTTATTTTAGCAAACAGCACGTTTTGAGCTTTAATCTGCGTTTTAACGCGTAAAACAGCATAAAACGACGAATTTTTATTATTCGTTTTTATTAATATTGTTATTTGAACGATTTCACATCTAATGCTTGAAGTTTTTTAGCAAAACGCACGTTGAGCTTTAATCTGCGTTTTAACGCGTAAACAGCATAAACGACGAATTTATATTTATTAAATCTTTTAATTAAATTGCGTTTTGAACGATTTCAGCGAACGATCTAAAGTTAATGATTTTATATTGAAAACAGCACGTTTTGGCTTTTCGTTTGAAAAAGCTTTATTTGAAAATGCTTCTATTTGAACGATTTCAACGATTAAAAGCTGTTTTAAAACAGCGATAAACACGTTTTATAAATATTGCGTTTTCTATTTGAAACGAATTTCCCCAACGATTTCCAAAAGTTTCTGTTTATTTGACGTTTTGATTTTAAAAATTGCACGGTTTTGTAAAAAAAAAAAGGGAAAAAAAAACCCTTTTTTTTTTTTTAAAAAAAAAATTTTTTTTTTTTTTTTTAAAAAATTTTTTTTTTTTTTTAAAAAAAAAATTTTAAATTTTTTTGCCAAAAAAAAAAGGGGTTTAAAAAAAAAAAGTTTTTTTTTTAAAAATTTTTTTTAAAAATTTTTTTTAAAAAAATTTTTTCTTTTTTTTAAAAAATTTTAAAAAATTTTTTTTTGGAAAAAAAAAAAAAAACCCCCTTTTTAATTTTTTTAAAAAGGTTTTTTTTTTTTTTTTTTTAAAAAAATTTTTTTTTTTTTTAAAAAAAAAAAAACCTTTTAAATTTTTTTTTGGAAAAAAAAAAATTTTTTTTTTGGTTTTTTTAAACCGTTTTTTTTTTTTTTTAAATTTTTTTTTAAAACCCAAAAAATTTTTGAAAAAACTTTTAAATTTTTTTTTAAAAAAAAAAAAAAAAAACCTTTTTAATTTTTTTAAAAAGGGGTTTTTTTTTTTTTTTTAAAAAAAATTTCTTTAAAAAAATTTTTTTTTAAAAAAAAATTTTTTTTTTTAAAACCAAAAAAAAAAGGTTTTTAAAAAAAAAAAGGGTTTTTTTTAAATTTTTTTTTTTTTTTTCTTTTAAAATTTTTTTAAAAAAAAATTTTAAATTTTTTTTTTTAAAAAAAAAACCAAAAAGGGGGGGTTTTTTTTTTTCCTTTTTTTTTTCTTTTTAAATTTTTTAAAAAACCCTTTTAAAATTTTTTTTTTTCAAAAAGGGGAAAAAAAAAAAGGGGAAAAAAAAAAAATTTTTTTTCTTTTTTTTAAAAATTTTTTTAAAAATTTAAAAAAAATTTTAAAAAATTTTTTTTCCAAAAAAAACCTTTTTTTAAAATTTTTTTTTAAAAAAAAAAATTTTTTTTTTTTTCTTTTTTTAAAATTTCCTTTTTTTTAAAAAAAGGGTTTTTTTTTTAAAAAAAAAAAGGGGTTTTTTGGGGTTTTTGCGTTTAAAAAAAAAAACCAAAAACGATCTAAAATGCTGAAAATGATTATTTTAGCAAAACAGCACGTTTTGAGCTTTAATCTGCGTTTTAACGCGAAAAAGCATAAAACGACGAATTTTTATTATTCGTTTTTAATTAATACTTCTATTTGAACGATTTCAACGATCTAAAATGCTTGAAAATGCTTATTTTAGCAAAACAGCACGTTTTGCTTTAATCTGCGTTTTAACGCGTAAAACAGCATAAAACGACGAATTTTAATTATTCGTTTTTATTAATATTGCTTCTATTTGAACGATTTCAACGATCTAAAATGTTAAATGATTATTTTAGCAATTTTGAGCTTTAATCTGCGTTTTAACGCGTAAAACAGCATAAAAACGACGAAATTTTTATTATTCGTTTTTATTAATATTGCGTCTATTTGAACGATTTCAACGATCTAAAATGCTTGAAAATGATTATTTTAGCAAAACAGCGTTTTGAGCTTTAATCTGCGTTTTAACGCGTAAAACAGCATAAAACGACGAAATTTTATTATTCGTTTTATTAATATTGCGTCTATTTGAACGATTTCAACGATCTAAAATGCTTGAATATGATTATTTTAGCAAAACAGCACGTTTTGAGCTTTAATCTGCGTTTTAACGCGTAAAACAGCATAAAACGACGAATTTTTATTATTCGTTTTTCATTAATATTTCTTCAATTTGAACGATTTCAACGATCTAAAATGCTTGAAAATGCTTATTTTAGCAAAACAGCACGTTTTGAGCTTTAATCTGCGTTTTAACGCGTAAAACAGCATAAAACGACGAAATTTTTATTATTCGTTTTTATTAATATTGCGTCTATTTGAACGATTTCAACGATCTAAACTGCTTGAAAATGATTATTTTAGCAAAACAGCACGTTTTGAGCTTTAGTCTGCGTTTTAATGCGTAAAACAGCATAAAACGACGAATTTTTATTATTCGTTTTTATTAATATTGCGTCTATTTGAACGATTTCAACGATCTAAAAGGCTTGAAAATGCTTATTTTAGCAAAACAGCACGTTTTGAGCTTTAATCTGCGTTTTAACGCGTAAAACAGCATAAAACGACGAAATTTTTATTAATCGTTTTTATTAATATTGCGTCTATTTGAACGATTTCAACGATCTAAAATGCTTGAAAATGATTATTTTAGCAAAACGGCACGTTTTGAGCTTTAATCTGCGTTTTAACGCGTAAAACACCATAAAACGACGATTTTTTATTATTCGTTTTTATTAATATTGCTTCTATTTGAACGATTTCAACGATCTAAAATGCTTGAAAATGCTTATTTTAGCAAAACAGCACGTTTTGAGCTTTAATCTGCGTTTTAACGCGTAAAACAGCATAAAACGACGAAATTTTTATTATTCGTTTTTATTAATATTGCGTCTATTTGAACGATTTCAACGATCTAAAATGCTTGAAAATGATTATTTTAAAAACAGCACGTTTTGAGCTTTAATCTGCGTTTTAACGCGTAAAACAGCATAAAACGACGATTTTTATTATTATTCGTTTTTATATTTTTTTTGACGATTTCAACGATTAAAATGCTTATTTGAAAAAGCAGTTATTTTAGCAAAACAGCACGTTTTAGCTTTAATCGCGTTTAACGCGAAAACTATAAAACGACGAAATTTTTATTATTGTTTTTTATTAATATCAGTCTATTTGAACGATTTCAGCATCAAAAGCTTGAAATGATTATTTTTAGCGAAAACAGCACGTTTGAGCTTTAATCTGCGTTTTAACGCGTAAAACAGTCATAAAACGACAATTTTTATTATTCGTTTTTATTAATATTGCTTCAATTTGACGATTTCAACGATCTAAAATGCTTGAAATGCTTATTTTAGCAAAACAGCACGTTTTGAGCTTTAATCTGCGTTTTAACGCGTAAAACAGCATAAAACGACGAAATTTTTATTATTCGTTTTTATTAATTATTGCTCTATTTGAACGATTTCAACGATCTAAAATGTTGAAAATGCATTATTTTAGCAAAACAGCACGTTTTGAGCTTTTAATCTGCGTTTTAACGCGTAAACAGCATAAAAACGACAAATTTTTATTATTCGTTTTTTTAATATTGCCGTCTATTTGAACGATTTCAACGATCTAAAATGCTTGAAAATGATTATTTTAGCAAAACAGCACGTTTTGAGCTTTAATCTGCGTTTTAACGCGTAAAACAGCATAAAAACGACGAATTTTTATTATTCGTTTTTTATATAATCTGGTTCTAAATTGAACGATTTCAACGATCTAAATGCTTGAAAATGCTTATTTTAGCAAAACAGCACGTTTTGAGCTTTAATCTGCGTTTAACGCTAAAACAGCATAAAAACGACGAAATTTTATTATTCGTTTTTATTAATATTGCGTCTATTTGAACGATTTCAACGATCTAAAGTGCTTGAAAATGATTATTTTAGCAAAACAGCACGTTTTGAGCTTTAATCTGCGTTTTAACGCGTAAAACAGCATAAAACAACGAATTTTTATTATTCGTTTTTATTAATATTGCTTCTATTTGAACGATTTCAACGATCTAAAATGCTTGAAAATGCTTATTTTAGCAAAACAGCACGTTTTGAGCTTTAATCTGCGTTTTAACGCGTAAAACAGCATAAAACGACGAAATTTTTATTATTCGTTTTTATTAATATTGCGTCTATTTGAACGATTTCAACGATCTAAAATGCTTGAAAATGATTATTTTAGCAAAACAGCACGTTTTGAGCTTTAATCTGCGTTTTAACGCGTAAAACAGCATAAAAACGACGAATTTTTATTATTCGTTTTTATTAATATTGCTTCTATTTGAACGATTTCAACGATCTAAATGCTTGAAAATGCTTATTTTAGCAAAACAGCACGTTTTGAGCTTTAATCTGCGTTTTAACGCGTAAAACAGCATAAAAACGACGAATTTTTATTATTCGTTTTATTAATATTGCGTCTATTTGAACGATTTCAACGATCTAAAAGTGCTTGAAAATGATTATTTTAGCAAAACAGCACGTTTGAGCTTTAATCTGCGTTTTAACGCGTAAAACAGCATAAAAACAACAAATTTTTATTATTCGTTTTTTAATATTTTCTATTTCACGATTTCAACGATCTAATGTTAAAATGTTATTTTAAAAAACAATTTTTAAAAGCTTTTTTCGTTTTAAGCGTAAAACAGCATAAAAACGACATTAATTTTTTTTTTATTCGTTTTTAATATTGCGTCTATTTGAACGATTTCAAATCTAAATGCTGAAAGGATTATTTTAGCAAAACAGACGTTTTATTTATCTGCGTTTAATGCGTAAAACAGCATAAAAACGACAATTTTATTATTCGTTTTTATTAATTTGCTTTCATTTGAACGATTTAACGCATCTAAAATGCTTGAAAAATGCTATTTTAGCAAAACTGCACGTTTTGAGCTTTTAATCTGCGTTTTAACGCGTAAACAGCATAAAACGACGATATTTTTATTATTCGTTTTATTAATATTGCGTCTATTTGAACGATTTCAACGATCTAAAATGCTTGAAAGTGATTATTTTGCAAAACAGCACGTTTTAGCTTTAATCTGCGTTTTTAATGCGTAAAACAGCATAAAACGACGAATTTTTATTATTCGTTTTTTAATATTGCTTCTATTTGAACGATTTCAACGATCTAAAATGCTTGAAAATGCTTATTTTAGCAAAACAGCACGTTTTGAGCTTTAATCTGCGTTTTAACGCGTAAAACAGCATAAAACGACGAAATTTTTATTATTCGTTTTTTATTAATATTGCGTCTATTTGAACGATTTCAACGATCTAAAATGCTTGAAAATGATTATTTTAGCAAAACAGCACGTTTTGAGCTTTAATCTGCGTTTTAACGCGTAAAACAGCATAAAAACGACGAAATTTTTATTATTCGTTTTATTAATATTGCTTCTATTTAACGATTTCAACGTCTAAAATGCTTGAAAATGATTATTTTTAGCAAAACAGACGTTTTGAGCTTTAATCTGCGTTTTAACGCGTAAAACAGCATAAAAACGACGAATTTTTATTATTCGTTTTTATTAATATGCTTCTATTTGAACGATTTCAACGATCTAAAATGCTTGAAAATGTTATTTTAAGCAAAACAGCACGTTTTGAGCTTAATCTGCGTTTTAACGCGTAAAACAGCATAAAACGACGAAATTTTTATTATTCGTTTTATTAATATTAGCTCTATTTGAACGATTTCAACGATCTAAAATGCTTGAAAATGATTATTTTAGCAAAACAGCACGTTTTGAGCTTTAATCTGCGTTTTAACGCGTAAAACAGCATAAAACGACGAATTTTTATTATTCGTTTTTATTAATATTGCGTCTATTTGAACGATTTCAACGATCTAAAATGCTTGAAAGTGATTATTTTAGCAAAACAGCACGTTTTAGCTTTAATCTGCGTTTTAATGCGTAAAACAGCATAAAAACGACGAATTTTATTATTCGTTTTTATTACTATTGCTCTATTTGAACGATTTCAACGATCTAAAATGCTTGAAAATGCTTATTTTAGCAAAACAGCACGTTTTGAGCTTTAATCTGCGTTTTAACGCGTAAAACACATAAAAAAAATTTTTATTATTCGTTTTATTAATATTGCGTCTATTTGAACGATTTCAACGATCTAAAATGCTTGAAATGATTATTTTAGCAAAACAGCACGTTTTAGCTTTAATCTGCGTTTTAATGCGTAAAACAGCATAAAACGACGAATTTTTATTATTCGTTTTTATTATATTGCTTCTATTTGAACGATTTCAACGATCTAAAATGCTGAAAATGCTTATTTTAGCAAAACAGCACGTTTGAGCTTTAATCTGCGTTTTAACGCGTAAAACAGCATAAAACGACGAAATTTTATTATTCGTTTTTATTAATATTGCGTCTATTTGAACGATTTCAACGATCTAAAATGCTTGAAAATGATTATTTTAGCAAAACAGCACGTTTGAGCTTTAATCTGCGTTTTAACGCGTAAAACAGCATAAAAAAGACGAATTTTTATTATTCGTTTTTATTAATATTGCTTCTATTTGAACGATTTCAACGATCTAAAATGCTTGAAAATGCTTATTTTAGCAAAACAGCACGTTTTGAGCTTTAATCTGCGTTTTAACGCGTAAAACAGCATTAAAACGACGAATTTTTATTATTCGTTTTTATTAATATTTTCTATTTGAACGATTTCAACGATCTAAATGCATGAAAATGCTTATTTTAGCAAAAACAGCACGTTTTGAGCTTTTAATCTGCGTTTTAACGCGTAAAACAGCATAAAACGACAAATTTTTATTATTCGTTTTTATTAATATGCGTCTGATTTGAACGATTTCAACGATCTAAAATGCTTGAAAATGCTTATTTTAGCAAAACAGCACGTTTTGTATGCTTTAATCTGCGTTTTAACGCGTAAAACAGCTATAAAACGACGAATTTTTATATTCGTTTTTATTAATTTGCTCTATTTGAACGATTTCAACGATCTAAAATGCTTGAAAATGTTATTTTTAGCAAAACAGCACGTTTTGAGCTTTAATCTGCGTTTTAACGCGTAAACAGCTATAAAACGACGAAATTTTATTATTCGTTTTTATTAATATTGCGTCTATTCAACGATTTCACGATCTAAAATGCTGAAAATGATTATTTTAGCAAAACAGCACGTTTGAAGCTTTAATCTGCGTTTTAACGCGTAAAACAGCATAAAACGACGAATTTTTATTATTGTTTTTATTAATATTGCTTCTATTTGAACGATTTCAACGATCAAAATGCTTGAAAATGCTTATTTTACAAAACACACGTTTGAGCTTTAATCTGCGTTTTAACGCGTAAAACCAGCATAAAACGACGAAATTTTTTATTATTCGTTTTATTAATATTGCGTTATTTGAACGATTTCAACGATCTAAAGTGCTTGAAAATGATTATTTTAGCAAAACAGCACGTTTTGAGCTTTAATCTGCGTTTTAACGCGTAAAACAGCATAAAACTAACAAAATTTTTATTATTCGTTTTTATTAATATTGCGTCTATTTGAATTTCAACGATCTAAAATGCTTGAATATGAAATGTTGAAAAGACGTTTTGAGCTTTAATCTGCGTTATAACGCGTAAAACAGCATAAAACGACGAATTTTATATTATTCGTTTTATTATTTTTATATATTTCTTCTATTTGAACGATTTCAACGTAAAATGCTGAAAATGCATTATTTTAGCAAACAGCCGTTTTGAGCTTCACATCTGCGTTAACGAAACAGCATAAAACGACGAAATTTTATTATTCGTTTTTATTAATATAGCGTCTATTTGAACGATTTCAACGATCTAAAGTTGACTAAATGATTTTTTAGCAAAACAGCACGTTTGAGCTTTAATCTCGTTTTAACGCGTAAAACGTAAAACGAGTTTTTATTATCGTTTTTATTATATTGCGTCTATTGAACGTTTCAACGATCTAAAAGGCTTGAAAACTTTTTAGCAAAACAGCACTTTTTTAACGCGTAAAACAGCATAAAACGACGAAATTTTTATTATTCGTTTTTTATTAATATTGCTTCTATTTGAACGATTTCAACGATCTAAAATGCTTGAAAATGATTATTTTAGCAAAACAGCACGTTTGAGCTTTAATCTGCGTTTTTAACGCGTAAAACAGCATAAAACGACGAATTTTTATTATTCGTTTTTATTAATATTGCTTCTATTTGAACGATTTCAACGATCTAAAAGTGCTTGAAAATGATTATTTTGAGCTTTCTTTAATCTGCGTTTAACGCGTAAAACAGCATAAAACGACGAAATTTTTATTATTCGTTTTTATTAATATTGCGTCTATTTGAACGATTTCAACGATCTAAAATTGCGAATATGATTATTTTAGCAAAACAGCACGTTTTGAGCTTTTAATCTGCGTTTTAACGCGTAAAACAGCATAAAACGACGAATATTTTATTATTCGTTTTTATTAATATTTCTTCTATTTGAACGATTTCAACGATCTAAATGCTTGAAAATGATTATTTTTAGCAAAACAGCACGTTTTGAGGCTTTAATCTGCGTTTTAACGCGTAAAACAGCATAAAACGACAGAAATTTTTATTATTCGTTTTTATTAATATTGCGTCTATTTAACGATTTCAACGATCTAAAATGCTTGAATATGATTATTTTAGCAAAACAGCACGTTTTGAGCTTTAATCTGCGTTTTAACGCGTAAAACAGCATAAAACGACAGAAATTTTTATTATTCGTTTTTATTAATATTCGTCTATTTGAACGATTTCAACGATCTAAAATGCTTGAAAATGATTATTTTAGCAAAACAGCACGTTTTGAGCTTTAATCTGCGTTTTAACGCGTAAAACAGCATAAAACGCGAAATTTTTATTATTCGTTTTTTGTTAATATTGCGTCTTGAACGATTTCAACGATCTAAAATGCTTGAAAATGATTATTTTAGCAAAACGCATTTGAGCTTTAATCTGCGTTTTTAACCGTAAAACAGCATAAAACGACGATTTTATTATTCGTTTTTATTTATATTGCTTCTATTTGAACGATTTCAACGATCAAAATGCTTGAAATGATTATTTTAGCAAAACAGCACGTTTGAGCTTTAATCTGCGTTTTAACGCGTAAAACAGCATAAAAACGACGAATTTTTTATTATTCATTTTTATTAATATTGCTTCTATTTGAGCGATTTCAACGATCTAAAATGCTTGAAAATGCTTATTTTAGCAAAACAGCACGTTTTGAGCTTTAATCTGCGTTTTAACGCGTAAAACAGCATAAAAACGACGAAATTTTTATTATTCGTTTTTATTATATTGCGTCTATTTGAACGATTTCAAACTGATCTAATATGCTTGAATATAATTTTTTAGCAAAACAGCACGTTTGAGCTTTTAATCTGCGTTTTAACGCGTAAAACAGCATAAAAACGACGAATATTTTATTATTGGTTTTTAATTAATATTCTTCTATTTGAACGATTTCAACGATCTAAAATGCTTGAAAATGCTTATTTTAGCAAAACAGCACGTTTTAAGCTTTAATCTGCGTTTTAACAGTAAAAGCATAAAAACGAGGAAAATTTTATTATTCGTTTTTTATTAATATTGCGTCTATTTGAACGATTTCAACGATCTAAAAGTGCTTGAAAATGATTATTTTAGCAAAACAGCACGTTTTGAGCTTTAAATCTGCTTTTAACGCGTAAAACAGCATAAAAACGTGAAATTTTATTATTCGTTTTATTAATATTGTGTCTATTTAAACGATTTCAACGATCTAAAATGCTGAAATATGATTATTTTAGCAAAACAGCACGTTTTGAGCTATAATCTGCGTTTTAACGCGTAAACAGCATAAAACGACGAATTTTACATTATTCCGTTTTTATTAATATTTCTTCTATTTGAACGATTTCAACGATCTAAAATGCTTGAAAATGCTTATTTTAGCAAAACAGCACGTTTTGAGTTTTAATCTGCGTTTTAACGCGAAAACAGCATAAAAACGACGAAATTTTTATTATTCGTTTTTTATTAATATTGCGTCTATTTGAACGATTTCAACGATCTAAAATGCTTGAAAATGATTATTTTAGCAAAACAGCACGTTTTGAGCTTTTAATCTGCGTTTTAACGCGTAAAACAGCATAAAACGACGAAATTTTTATTATTCGTTTTTATTAATATTGCTTCTATTTGAACGATTTCAACGATCTAAAGTGCTTGAAAATGATTATTTTAGCAAAACAGCACGTTTTGAGCTTTAATCTGCGTTTTAACGCGTAAAACAGCATAAAAACGACGAAATTTTTATTATTTGTTTTTATTAATATTGCGTCTATTTGAACGATTTCAACGATCTAATATGCTTGAAATAATTATTTTAGCAAAACAGCACGTTTTGAGCTTTAATCTGCGTTTTAACGCGTAAAACAGCATAAAACGACGAAATATTTTATTATTGGTTTTTATTAATTTTCTTCTATTTGAACGATTTCAACGATCTAAAATGCTTGAAAATTGCTTATTTTAGCAAAACAGCACGTTTTGGGCTTTAATCACGTTTAACGCTAAAACACATTAAAAAGCGAAACTTATTATTGTTTTTTAATATTCTGCGTTTTAACCCATTTACAACATCTAAAATGCGAAATGATTATTTTGTTAAAACAGCACGTTTTGAGTTTAATCTGCGTTTTAACGCTCAAAACAGCTAAAAATGATTATTTTAAAAATTCGTTTTGTTTAATTGCTTTTAGTACGATTCAGCATAAAATGCTTGAAAATGCTTTATTTATAGCAAATACAGCACGTTTTAGCTTAATCTGCGATTTCGCGTTAAAAGCTTGAAAATGCTTATTTTATTATTCGTTTTATTAATTGCTTTTAACGTTTCAACGACTAAAAAGCTGAAAATGATTTTATTTTTTTAGCAAAAAGCACGTTTTGAGATTTAATCTGCGATCTAAAAGCGTAAAACATATTTAAAACACGAATTTTATATTGTTTTTAATCTGCTTTAATTCGAACGATTTCAACGATCTAAAATGCGTTGAAAATGCTTTCTTTTACAATAGCGTTTGAGCTTTAACTGGTTTTAAGCGTAAAACAGATAAAATGCGAAATTTATTATTCGGTTTTTATTAATTTTTACGCATTGAAACGATTTCAACGATCTAAAATTTGTAAAATGATTAATTTAGCAAAACAGCGTTTTGAGATTTAACGATCTTTAACCGAAAAGCATAAAAACGCAGAATTTTATTATTGTTTTATTATATTGCTTCTTTTGAACGGGTTTCAACGATCTAAAATGCTTGAAATTTATTTTAGCAAAACAGCACATTTGAGCTTTTAACGTTTAACGTAAAACAGCTTATAAAACGACTTAAAATTATTATTATTTGTTGTTTTAATTGCGTTAATCGAAACGATTTAACGATCTAAAGTGCTTGATTGATTTTTTAGCTAATACAGCAGTTTTGAGTTTAATCTGCGTTTCAACGCGTAAAACGCTATAAAACACTGAAAATTTTTTTGTTACGCTTTTATTTTGATTGCGTCTATCTTTGGGTTTAAGCAAAGAGCTAAAAAAGCTTGAATATGATTATTTTAGCAAAAGCATTTAGCGTTAATTTAGGATTTCAACGATCTAAAACGCTAAACAATGAATTTTTAAATCGCTTTTTTAATATTTCTTCGTTTGAACGATTTAAAAGATCTAAAATGATGAAAATGCTTATTTTAGTTTTTATACATTTTTTGAGCTTTAATCTGCGTCTTTAACGCGTGAAAACAGCTAAATTGACAAAATTTTATCGTTTTTATTAATTGCGTTCTATTTGAACGACAACGATCTAAAATGCTGAGAAAATGATTATTTTAGCAAAATGCACGTTTTGAGCTTTAACTCTGCGTTTTAACGCGTAAAACAGCATAAAACGACGAATTTTTACATAATTCGTTTTATTAATATGCGTCTATTTGAACGATTTCAACGATCAAAATGTTGAAAATGCTTATTTTAGCAAAAGCACGTTTTGAGCTTTAATCTGCGTTTTAAGCTAAAAAGCATAAACGACAAATTTATTATTCGTTTTTATTAATATTCGCTATTTGAACGATTTCAACGATCTAAAATGTTTGAAAATGATTATTTTAGCAAAACAGCACGTTTTGAGCTTTAATCTGCGTTTTAAGCGTAAAACAGCATAAAAAAGACGAAATTTTTATTATTTGTTTTTATTAATATTGCGTCTATTTGAACGATTTCAACGATCTAAAATGCTTGAAAATGATTATTTTAGCAAAGCAGCACGTTTTGAGCTTTTAATCTGCGTTTTAACGCGTAAAACAGCATAAAAACGACGAATTTTTTATTATTCGTATTTTATTAATATTGCTTATATTTGAACGATTTCAACGATCTAAAATGCTTGAAAATGCTTATTTTAGCAAAACAGCACGTTTTGAGCTTTAATCTGCGTTTTAACGCGTAAAACAGCATAAAAACGACGAAATTTTTATTATTCGTTTTTATTAATATTGCGTCTATTTGAACGATTTCAACGATCTAAAATATTGAAAATGATTATTTTAGCAAAACAGCACGTTTTGAGCTTTAATCTGCGTTTTAACGCGTAAAACAGCACAAGAACGACGAATTTTTATTATTCGTTTTTATTAATATTGCTTCTATTTGAACGATTTCAACGATCTAAAATGCTTGAATATGCTTATTTTAGCAAAACAGCACGTTTTGAGCTTTAATCTGCGTTTTAACGCGTAAAACAGCATAAAAACGACGAAATTTTTATTATTCGTTTTTATTAATATTGCGTTATTTGAACGATTTCAACGATCTAAAATGCTTGAAAATGATTATTTTAGCAAAACAACACGTTTTGAGCTTTAATCTGCGTTTTAACGCGTAAAACAGCATAAAAACGACGAATTTTTTATTATTCGTTTTTATTAATATTGCTTCTATTTGAACGATTTCAACGATCTAAAATGCTTGAAAATGCTTATTTTAGCAAAACAGCACGTTTTGAGCTTTAATCTGCGTTTTAAAGCGTAAAACAGCATAAAACGACGAAATTTTATTATTCGTTTTTATTAATATTGCGTCTATTTGAACGATTTCAACGATCTAAAATGTTTGAAAATGATTATTTTAGCAAAACAACACGTTTTGAGCTTTAATCTGCGTTTTAACGCGTAAAACAGCAAAAACGACGAAATTTTTATTATTCGTTTTTAATATAGCGTATTGAAACGATTTTCAATTAATGTTTTTAATATGGATTATTTTGAAGCAAGATTCAACGATCTAGTGCTTGAAAATGATTAACGGTAAAAACAACACGTCGAATTTTTATCTGCGTTTTAACTAAAAATCTTATAAAACGATCAAATTTATTAACGTTTTATTAATATTGCGTCTATTTGAACAAAACAGATTTCACGATCTTAATCGCTTGAAATGATATTTTAGCAAAAACACGTTTGATTTTAATCTGCGTTTTTAGTAAAACAGCATTAAACGACGATTTTTTATTACTGTTTTTATAAATATTATTCTTTTAGAAAGATTCACGTTGACTAAATCTGCGTTTTAACGCGTTTATTAAAGCAAAACAGCACGTTAATTCTTTAATCTGCGTTTTTAACTAAACGCATTAAAACGATTTCAACGATCTAAAATGCGTTTGAAAATATTGTTAAAAACGATTTCAGATTTAAATCGCTTGAATAAGCTTAATAGCAAAACAGACAAGTTTTTGAGCTTTTATCTGCGTTTTAAGCGTAAACGATAAAACGACAAAATTTTATTATTCGTTTTATTAATTGCTATTTAAACGATTTTGAGCTTTAAATCTGAAAATTATTAACGCGCAAAACAGCACAAGATTGAGAAATTCTTTAATTTTGCGTTTTTTAAATATTGACATTTAAAAGTCAACGATCTTTATTATTGAATTATTAATATTGCTCAATTTGAACGATTTCCGAGCTTTAAAATGCGAAATTTAAGCAAAACAGCAAATGACAATTTATTCTGCGTTTTATTAAAACATGCTCTAATCGAGAATTTCAATTCTAAAATTTTAATATTGCTTATTTTGAAACAGATTTCGATCTTAAATGCTTGTAAAATGATTAAATTCAGCAAAAACGCACGTTTGAGTTTTAATCTGCGTTTTAAGCGTAAAATTGCATAAAAACGACGAATTTTATTACTCAATTTTGAAAATATTGCTTCTATTAGAACGATTTCAACGATCTTTGGCTTGAAATGCTTTTTAGCAAAACAGCACATTAAATCGCGTTTTAACATTAAATTCATTAAAGACATTATTGCTTTATTTGAACGTTTACGATTAAATGTGAAAATGCTTATTTTGCAAAACGATTTAATCTGCTTTGCAAAAGCACATAAACGAAATTTTTATTATTCGTTTTATTAATTTGCGTTTTAACGATTTCAACATCTTAATTGCTTAAATGATTATTTTAGAAAAACGTTTATTTAATCTGCGTTTAAGCTTGAAAACAGTAAATAGCAATTTTTATTTTGTTTTTAATTGCTTTATTTGAAATTCAACATCAAAATGCTTGAAATTTATTTTTAAATAAAGCGTTGCTATCTGGTTTAACGTAAAACAGAAAATGAAATTTTACCAACGTTTTGTTTATTGCGTTTTAACGTAACGATAAACGACGATTTTTATTTGTAAAATATGTTCTATTTGAACGATTTCAACAATCTATAATGCTTGAAAATGCTTATTTTAGCAAAACAGCACGTTTCTGAGCTTTAATCTGCCTTTTTAGCCTAAAACAGCATAAAAACGATGAATTTTTATTATTGTTTTTATAATATTGTTTATGTAACGATTTCTAACGATCTAAAATGCTTGAAAATGCTTATTTTAGCAAAACAGCACGTTTTGAGTTTAATCTGCGTTTTTTAACGCGTAAAACAATCTAAAACGGATATTTATTATTATCGTTTATTAATATTGCTTTATTTGAACGATTTCAACGATCTAAGAAAAGATTTAAACGATCTAAAAAAGCTTGAAAATGATTATTTTAAAACAAAAAACGTTTTGAGCTTTAACTGGGGTTTTTAAAGCGTAAAACAAAACATAAAAACGACAAAATTTTTTTTATTCGTTTTTATTAATATTGCTTCTATTTGAACGATTTCAACGATCTAAAAATGCTTGAAAAAGCTTATTTTTGGGAAAAAAGCACGTTTTGAGCTTTAAAACTGCGTTTTAACGCGTAAAACAAAACATTTAAAAAAGACGAAATTTTTATTTTCTGTTTTTTTTTTAATATTCTCATTTGAACGATTTTTTTAACGATCTAAAATGCTTGAAAATGATTATTTTAGCAAAAAAGCACGTTTTGAGCTTTTAATCTGCGTTTTAAGGTAAAACAAAAATATTAAAACGACGAAATTTTTTTTTATTCGTTTTTATTAATATTGCTTTTATTTTTAACGATTTCAACGATCTAAAAAAGCCTTTAAAATGTTATTTTAAAAAAGCACGTTTTGAGCTTTTTAAACTGCGTTTTAACGCGTAAAAAATAAAAAAACGACGAATTTTTTTTTATTCTTTTTATTAATTTGCGTCTATTTGGGAAAGATTTCAACGATCTTTTAAAAAGCTTGAAAATGTTATTTTAGCAAAACAGCACGTTTTGAAAACTTTAATCTGCGTTTTAACGCGTAAAACAGCATAAAAAAGACAAAAATTTTTATTATTCGTTTTTATTAAATTTTGGGGGCCCATTTGAACGATTTCAACGATCAAAAAGTTTGAAAATGTTATTTTAAAACAAAAACAAAACACGGAGCTTTTTCTGCGTTTAACGCGTAAAACAGCATAAAAAAAAACGAAATTTTTTTTATTCCCTTTTTTTAATATTGCGGCCCCCTTTGGGAAAGATTTCAACGATCTAAAAATGCTTGGGAAAAAGATTATTTTGCAAAACAGCCCTTTGAGCTTTTAAACGCGTTTTTTTAAAGCGTAAAAAAAGCATAAAAAAAGACAAAAATTTTTTTTACCCCTTTTAAAAAATATTGCTTCCATTTGAAAAGATTTCAACGATCCAAAAATGCTTTGGAAAAAAGCTTATTTTAGCAAAAAAAGCACGTTTTGAGTTTTTAAACTGCGTTTTAACCCTAAAAAAAGCATTTAAAAAAGACGAAATTTTTTTTTATTGGGTTTTTATTTTTAAAACTTAAAAATTTTAAAATTTTTAAGCTAAAACAAAATGTTATTTTGAAAACGGAGTTTTGGTTTTTAATTCGTTTTTAAAGCTTAAACCCGCTAAAAAAGCGGGGTTTTTTAACGAACCGGCGCGTCTTATTGAACATTTCCCCTTTCGAACTAAAATTTAAAAGGTTTTTTTTGCCCACCGTTTTTAGCTTTAATCTGCGTTTTAACCCCGTAAAAAAGCATAAAAAAAAGACGAAATTTTTTTTTATTCGTTTTTAAATTAAATTTCGTCAAATTTTTAAAAGATTTCAACGATCTAAAAAAGCTTGAAAATGTTATTTTAGCAAAAAAAAGCACGTTTTGAGCTTTAATCTGCGTTTTAACGCGTAAAAAAGCATAAAAACAAAGAAATTTTTTTTATTCGTTTTTATTAATATTGCTTTTATTTGAAAAGATTTCAACGATTAAAATGCTTGAAAATGAAATTTTTTTAGCAAAAAGAAGTTTTGAGTTTTTAAACTGCGTTTTTAACGCGTAAAAAAAGCATTAAAAAAAGAAATTTTTTTATTTGTTTTATTAATATTGTTTTTATTTGAACGATTTCAACAAACTAAAATGCTTGAAAAACTTATTTTAAAACAAAACAGCACGTTTTTAGCTTTAATCTGCGTTTTAACGGGGAAAAAAGCAAAAAACGACGAAATTTTTTTTTATTCGTTTTTTTTAATATTGCGTCAATTTTTTTAAAGGGTTTCAACGATCTAAAATGCTTTAAAATGATTATTTTAGCAAAACAATGTTTTGAGCTTTTTAAACTGCGTTTTAACGCGTAAAAAAAAGATAAAAAAAGACGAATTTTTTTTTATTCGTTTTTATTAATCGGTTTTTATTTTGGGAAAGATTTCAACGATCTAAAATGCTTGAAAAAGCTTATTTTAGCAAAAAAGCACGTTTTGAGTTTTTAAACTTGCGTTTTAACGGTAAAACAAAAAAAACGGGCGAAATTTTTTTTTATTCGTTTTTATTAATATTGCGTCAAATTTTAACGATTTCAACGATCTAAAATGCTTTTAAAATGATTATTTTAGCAAAACAGCACGTTTTGAGCTTTAATTGCGTTTTTTAAAGCGTAAAAAAAAGCATAAAAAAAGGGCGAAAAATTTTTTTTATTCGTTTTTATTAATATTGCTTTTATTTGAAAAAGGGTTTCAAAAGATCTAAAAAAGCCTTTAAAAAATTTTTTTAGCAAAAAAAGCACGTTTTGAGTTTAATCTGCGTTTTAACGCGTAAAAAAAAGAAAAAACGACGAATTTTTTTTTTGTTTTTATTAAAAATTTCTTCTATTTGAACGATTTCAACAATTTTAAAAAGCTTGAAAATGCTTATTTTTGGGGGAAAAAAAGCACGTTTTGAGCTTTTTTAATCTGCGTTTTAACGCGGGAAAACAAAACATAAAAACGACGAAATTTTTATTATTCGTTTTTTTTAATATTGCGTCTATTTGAACGGGGTTTCAAGATCTAAAAAAGCTTGAAAATGATTATTTTAGCAAAAAAGCACGGGGTTTAACGGGGTTTTTAAAGCGAAAACAAAACATAAAAAAGGGCAAAAATTTTTTTTATTCGTTTTTATTAATATTTCTTTTATTTGAACGATTTCAACGATCAAAATTCTTTAAAAAATTTTTTTTTGGCCAAAAAAAGCACGTTTTTAGTTTAATCTGCGTTTTAACGCGTAAAAAAGCAAAAACGACGAAATTTTTTATTATTTCTTTTTTTTTAATATTGCGTCTATTTGAAAAGATTTCAACGATCTAAAAAAACTTGAAAAAAAGATTATTTTAAAACAAAAAAAGCACGTTTTTGGGTTTTTTAACTGCGTTTTAACGCGTAAAAAAAGCATAAAAAAAGACAAATTTTTTTTTATTCGTTTTTTTTAATATTGCTTTTATTTGAACGATTTTTAACGATCTAAAAAAAGCCCGAAAATGTTTATTTTAGCAAAACAGCAAAGTTTTGAGCTTTAATCTGCGTTTTAACGCGTAAAAAAGCATAAAAAAGACGAAAATTTTTTTTATTGTTTTTAATAAAAATTTCCTTTTATTTAAAAAGATTTCAACGATCTAAAATGCTTTAAAATGTTATTTTTGGGAAAACACACGTTTTGAGCTTTAATCTGCGTTTTAACGCGTAAAACAGCATAAAAAAGACGAAAATTTTTTTTTATTCGTTTTTTTTAATTTGCTTTTATTTGAACGATTTTAACGATCTAAAATGCTTGAAAATGTTATTTTTGGGAAAAAGAGTTTTTTTAGTTTTTAAACTGCGTTTTAACCCTAAAAACAGCATAAAAAAAGACAAAATTTTTTTTTATTCGTTTTTTAATTTAAAACGTCACCCGGGAAAAGGGTTTCAAAAGATCAAAAATTTTTAAAAAAGATTATTTTGCAAAACAGCACGTTTTGAGCTTTTTAAACTGCGTTTTAACGCGAAAAAAAAGCATAAAAAAGACGAAATTTTTTTTTTATTCGTTTTTATTAATATTGGTTTTTATTTGAAAAGATTTCAACGATCTAAAATGCTTTGAAAATGTTATTTTAGCAAAAAAAGCACGTTTTGAGCTTTTTAAACTGCGTTTTAACGCGTAAAACAAACATAAAAAAGACAAATTTTTTTTTTTTTCGTTTTTTTTAATATTGCTTTTATTTGAACGATTTCCCGATCTAAAAAAGCTTGAAAAAAGTTATTTTAAGCAAAAAAAGCACGGTTTTTTTGTTTTTTCCCCCCCTTTTTAAGCGTAAAACAGCATTTAAAAAGACAAATTTTTTATTATTCTTTTTTATTAATATTGCTTTTATTTAAAAGATTTCAACCCCCCTAAAATGTTAAAAAAACTTTTTTTAGCAAAAAAGCACCCTTTTTTAGCCCCTTTTAAACTTGCGTTTTAACGCTAAAACAAAACCCTAAAAACGACGAAAATTTTTTTTTATTTTGTTTTATTAATATTTCTTTTATTTTTAACGATTTCAACGATCTAAAATGCTTGAAAAAAGTTATTTTAAAACAAAAAAGCACGTTTTTAGCTTTTTAAACTGCGTTTTAACGCGTAAAAAAGCATAAAAAACGAAGAAATTTTTTAAATTTGTTTTATTAATATTGTTTTTAAATTTTAACGATTTCAAAAGATCTTAAAAAAGCTTGAAAACTTATTTTAAAACAAAACAAAGTTTTGAGCTTTTAAACTGCGTTTTAACGCGTAAAACAGCATAAAAAAGACGAATTTTTATTATTTGTTTTTTAATTTGCTTTTATTTGAAAGATTTCAAACGATCTTAAAAAAGCTTGAAAAAAGCTTATTTTTGGGAAAAAAAGCACCCCTTTTGAGCTTTAATCTGGGGGGTTTAACGGTAAAAACCCCCAAAAAAAAACGAAAAATTTTATTATTCGTTTTTTTTAATATTGCGTCTATTTTGGAAAAGTGATTTCAACGATCTAAAATGCTTTAAAAAAGATTATTTTTAGCAAAACAGAAGTTTTGAGCTTTTTAAACTGCGTTAAAAAAAGCATAAAAACGACCAAAATTTTTTTACCCTTTTATTTATTGTTTTATTTGAACGATTTAAGATCTAAAAAAGCTTTAAAAAAGCTTTTTATTTTAGCAAAAAAAAGCAAGTTTTGAGCTTTAACCCCCCCTTTTAAAAAAGCCAAAAAAAACGAAGAAATTTTTTTTATTCGTTTTTTTTAATATTGCGTCAAATTTGGAAAAGATTTCAACGATCTAAAATGCTTTGAAAATGATTATTTTAGCAAAAAAAAGCAAAATTTTGGTTTTTAAACTGCGTTTTAACGCGTAAAAAAAGCATAAAAAAGAAGAATTTTTTTTTTATTCGTTTTTTTTAATATTGCTTCTATTTGAACGATTTCAACGATCTAAAAAGCTTGAAAAAAGTTATTTTAGCAAAAAGCACGTTTTGAGTTTTAATCTGCGTTTTAACGCGTAAAAAAGCATAAAAACGAAGAATTTTTTATTATTTTGTTTTTATTAATTTTTCCCATTTGAACGATTTCAACAAACTAAAATGCTTGAAAAAAGCTTATTTTAGCAAAACAGCACGTTTTGAGCTTTAATCTGCGTTTTAACGCGTAAAAAAAGCATAAAAAAAAACGAAATTTTTTTTTATTCGTTTTTAATTTAAAATTTCGTCTATTTGAAAAAGATTTCCCAAAGATCTAAAAAAACTTGAAAATGATTATTTTAGCAAAACAGCACGTTTTGAGCCTTTTTAAACTGCGTTTTTAAAGCGTAAAACGCATAAAAAAAGACGAATTTTTTTTTTATTTGTTTTTTTTTAATATTTCTTCTATTTGAACGATTTCAACGATTTTAAAAAAAGCTTGAAAATGCCATTTTAAAACAAAAACAAGAAGTTTTGAGCTTTTTAATTTGCGTTTTTAAAGCAAAAAAGCAAAAAAACGACGAAATTTTTTTTTTATTCGTTTTTATTAATATTGCGTCAAATTTTAACGGGTTTCCCAAAGATCTAAAATGCTTTAAAATGATTATTTTAAAAACAAACAAAGCCTGTTTAACTGCCTTTTTTTCGCGTAAAAAAAGCATAAAAAAGAGAATTTTTTTTATTCGTTTTAAATTTTTGCTTCTATTTGAAAAGGGTTTCAACGATCTAAAATGCTTGAAAAAGTTATTTTAGCAAAACAGACGTTTTGAGTTTTTAAACTGCGTTTTTAACCCCGTAAAACAACATAAAAAAGACGAATTTTTTATTATTTGTTTTAATTTAAAATTGTTTATTTGGGAAAGATTTCAAATAAAATTAAAATGCTTTAAAAAGCTTATTTTAGCAAAAAAAGCACGTTTTTTAAACTTTAATCTGGGGAACGGTAAAAAAAAGCATAAAACGACGGGAAATTTTTTTTTATTCGTTTTTTTAATATTGCGTTTATTTTAACGATTTCAACGGGGTCTAAAATGCCGAAAAAAGATTATTTTTTTTAAAAAAAAGAAGTTTTGAGCTTTTAAACTGCGTTTTAACGCGTAAAACAGCATTAAAAAAGACGAATTTTATTATTCGTTTTTTTTTAAATTTTTTCTTTTTATTTGAACGATTTCAACGATCTAAAAGCTTTGAAAAAAGCTTATTTTTGGGAAAACAGCACGTTTTGAGCTTTAATCTGCGTTTTAACGCGGGAAAACAGCATAAAACGACGAAATTTTTATTATCTGTTTTTTATTAATATTGCGTTTATTTGAACGATTTCAACGATCTAAAATGCTTGAAAATGCTTATTTTGTAAAGCAAAACAGCACGTTTTGAGCTTTTAATCTGCGTTTTAACGCGTCGCATAAAAACGACGAAATTTTTATTATTCGTTTTTATTAATATTGCGTCTATTTGAACGATTTCAACGATCTAAAAATGCTTGAAAATGCTTATTTTAAAGCAAAACAGCACGTTTTGGTTTTATCTGGCGTTTTAACGCGTAAAATGTTACAAAAACGACGAAATTTTTATTATTCGTTTTTATTAATATTGCGTCTATTTCCGGAACGTGATTTCAAACGATTCAAAAATGCTTGAAAATGATTATTTTGTGCTAAAACAGCACGTTTTGAGCTTTAATCTGCGTTTTAACGCGTACAGCATAAAACGACAAATTTTTATTATTCGTTTTTATTAATATTAAGCTTCTATTTGAACGATTTCAACGATCTAAAAATGCTTGGAAAATGCTTATTTTAGCAAAAACAGCACCTTTGAGTTTTAATCTGCGTTTTAACGCGCAAACAGCATAAAAAACGACGAAATTTTTATTATTCGTTTTTATTACTATTGCGTCTATTTGAACGATTTCAACGATCTAAAATGCTTGAAAATGATTATTTTAGCAAACAACACGTTTTGAGCTTTAATCTGCGTTTTAACGCGTAAACAGCATAAAAACGACGAATTTTTATTATTCGTTTTATTAATATTGCTTCTATTTGAACGATTTCAACGATCTAAAAATGCCGAAAAATGCTTATTTTAGCTAAAAACAAGCACGTTTGAGCTTTAATCTGCGTTTAAAGCGTAAAACAGCACAAAACGACGAAATTGTTATTATTCGTTTTTATTACTACGTGCTCATTTGAACGATTTCAACGATCTGAAATGCTGAAAATGATTATTTTAGCGGTGCGTCACCGCGTTTTGAGCTTTAATCTGCGTTTTAACGCGTAAAACAGCATAAAAACGACGAATTTTTATTATTCGTTTTTATTAATATTGCTTATATTTGAACGATTTCAACGATCTAAAATGCTTCTGAAAATGCTTTATTTTGTTAAAAAACAGCACGTTTTGAGCTTTAATCTGCGTTTTAACGCGTAAAACAGCATAAAAACGACGAAATTTTTATTATTCGTTTTTATTATTATTGCGTCTATTTTGAACGTGGGGATTTCAAATCGATTCAAAATGCTTGAAATGATTATTTTACAAAAAGCACGTTTTGAGCTTTAATCTGCGTTTTAACGTAAAACAGCATAAAACGACGAATTTTTTATTATTCGTTTTATTAATATTGCTTCATTTGAACGATTTCAACGATCTAAATGCTTTCTGACATGCTTATTTTAGCAAAACAGCACGTTTTGAGCTTTTAATCTGCGTTTTAACGCGTAAAATGTTATTGTGAAACGACGAAATTTTTTTATTATTCGTTTTTATTGGTCATTGCGTCTATTTGAACGATTTCAACGATCTAAAGTGCTTGAAAATGATTATTTTAGCAAAATGTTAATGTTTTGAGCTTTTAATCTGCGTTTAACGCGTAAAACAGCATAAAAACGACGAAATTTTTATTATTCGTTTTTATTAATATTGCGTCTATTTGAACGATTTCAACGATCTAAAATGCCTGAATATGATTATTATTTTAGCAAAACAGCACGTTTTGAAGCTTTAATCTGCGTTTTAACGCGTAAACAGCATAAAACGATGAATTTTTATTACCAGTTTTTATAAGTAAATATTTCTTCTATTTGAACGATTTCAACGATCTAAAATGCTTGAAAATGCTTATTTTAAAGCAAAAACAGCACGTTTTGAGCTTTAATCTGCGTTTTAACGCGCAAAACAGCATAAAACGACGAAATTTTTATTATTCGTTTTATTAATATTGCGTCTATTTGAACGATTTCCCAACGATCAATTCAAAAATGCTTGAAAATGATTATTTTAGCAAAACAGCACGTTTTGAGCTTTAATCTGCGTTTTAACGCGAAACAGCATAAAAAAACGACAAAAATTTTTATTATTCGTTTTTGCATTAATATTGCGGGTTTATTTGAACGATTTTCAACGATCAATGATTCTTGAAAATGATTATTTTAGCAAACAGCACGTTTTGAGCTTTAATCTGCGTTTTAACGCGCAAAACAGCATAAAACGACGAAATTTTTTATTATTCGTTTTTATTAATATTGCGTCTATTTGAACGATTTCAACGATCTAAAAATGCTGAAAAATGATTATTTTGTGCTGTAAAACAGCACGTTTTGAGCTTTAATCTGCGCTTTAACGCGTAAAACAGCACATAAAAACGACAAATTTTTATTATTCGTTTTTATTAATATTGCTTCTCATTTGAACGATTTCAACGATTCAAAAACGCTGAAAATGCTTATTTTAGCAAAACAGCACGTTTTGAGCTTTAATCTGCGTTTAACGCGTGCAAAACAGCATAAAAACGACGAAATTTTTATTTATTCGTTTTTATTAATATTGCGTCTATTTGAACGATTTCAACGATCTAAAATGCTTGAAATATTTTAGCAAAACAGCACGTTTTTGAGTTTTTTAATCTGCGTTTTACCGCGTAAAACAGCATAAAAACGACGAATTTTTATTATTCGTTTTTATTAATATTGCTTCTATTTGAACATTTCAACGATCTAAAATGCTTGAAAATGCTTATTTTAGCAAAAGAGCACGTTTTGAGCTTTAATCTGCGTTTTAATGCGTAAAACAGCATAAAACGACGAATTTTTTATTATTCGCTTTATTAATGTTGCGTCTATTCCGAACGATTTCAACGATCTAAAATGCTTGAAAATGCTTATTTTGAAGCAAAACAGCACGTTTTGAGCTTTAATCTTGCGTTTTAACGCGTAAACAGCATAAAAACGACGAATTTTTTATTATTCGTTTTATTAATGTTGCGTCTATTCGAACGATTTCAACGATCTAAAATGCTTTCTGAAAATGCTTATTTTAGCAAAACAGCACGTTTTGAGCTTAATTGCGTTTTAACGCGTAAACAGCATAAAAAACAACGAAATCTTTATTATTCGTTTTATTAATATTGCGTCTATTTTACGATTTCAACGATCTAAAAATGTTGAAAATGATTATTTTAGCAAAACAGCATCGTTTTGAGCTTTTAATCTGCGTTTAACGCGTAAAACAGCATAAAACGACGAATTTTTTATTACTTCCGTTTTTTATTACATTGCTTCGCTGAACTGATTTCAACGATCTAAAATGTGCTTGAAAATGCTTATTTTAGCAAAAACAGCACGTTTTGAGTTTAATCTGCGTTTTAATGCGTAAAAACAGCATAAAACGTGACGAAATTTTTATTATTCGTTTTATTAATATTGCGTCAATTTGAACGATTTCAACGATCTAAAATGCTTCAAAATGATTATTATTTTAGCAAAAACAGTTAATGTTTTGAGCTTTAATCTGCGTTTTAACGCGTAAAACAGCATAAAAACGACGAATTTTTTTTATTATTCGTTTTTATTAATGCTGCGTCTATTCTGAACGATTTCAACGATCTAAAAATGCTTGAAAATGTTTATTTTAGCAAACAGCACGTTTTGAGTTTAATCTGCGTTTTAAACGTGTAAACAGCATAAAAACGACGAAATTTTTATTATTCGTTTTTATTAATATTGCGTCACTTGAACGATTTCAAACGATCTAAAATGCTTGAAAATGATTATTTTAGCAAAACAGCACGTTTTGAGCTTTAATCTGCGTTTAACGCGTAAAACAGCATAAAAACGTGACGAATTTTTATTACTAGTTTTTATAAATATTTTTCTATTTCCGGAACGATTTCAACGATCTAAATGCTGAAAAAATGCTTATTTTAGCAAAACAGCACGTTTTGAGCTTTAATCTGCGTTTTAAGCGTAAAAAACAAAAACGAGAAATTTTTTTTTTTTTTTTTTTTTTTTTGGTTTAAGATTTGTTAAAAAGCTTAAAAGAATTTTTTTAAACCGTTTTAGCTTTTTTCGCTTTTAACGCGAAAAAATAAAAAAAAAATTTTTTATTATTGTTTTTTTTAAATTTGTTTATTTGAAATTTCCCCCAAAAATTTTTTAAAATTTTTTTAAAAAAAGGAGTTTTTAAATTTTTTTAAGGGCGGGAAAAAAAAAAATAGAAATTTCGTTTATATTCTTTAAACGATTTAAAAAGACAAAAATTTTTAATTTTTTAAAAAGCCTTTTGATTTAACCGCGTTTAAGCTTTAAAAAATAAAACGACGATTTTTTTATTTGTTTTTTAAGCTAAAATTAAAACGATCATCTAAAAGTATTTTTTTTAAAAAAGCCGTTTTTATTTATCACGTTTAAAGCGTAAAAAAACAAAACGACGATTTTATTTATCGTTTTTTTAAAGCGTTTTTGAACGATTCACGATCGAATTTGAAAAACTTTTTTTGCAAAGCTCTTTTGAACTTTAACGGTTTTAAAAACTTTAAAATTTATTTAAAACGACGTTTTTTATTATCGTTTTAACGTTCGTTACAAACGATTTAAAAAGACAAAAATTTTTAAAAATTTTTTTACAAACGCCCTTTTCAATTTCCCTTTTTTTGCTAAAACATTTTAAAAAAAAAGAAATTTTATTTAATTTTTTAACGCTAAACGATTTAACAACAAATTTATTTTTTTTTAAAAACGCATTTTGAGTTTAACCCTTTAAAGCTTTAAAAAGATTAAAACGACGCATTATGTTTTATTTAAATTTTTCGTAAAAAGATTTAAACGACTAAAATTTTTAAATGTTTTTTTTAAAGCCTTTTTGAGTTTAACTGCTTTAATGTTAAACACATAAAAACGACGAAATTTTTTTTAAATTTGTTTTTATTAATGGGGCAATTGAACGGATTTACGTTAAATGTTCAAATATTTTTTCAAACAGACGTTTAGTTAAAATTTCTTTTAAAGCTAAAACTTTTAAAACGACGTTTTTTTAAATTCGTTTTTAAGCGTCATAAAAAGATTTAAAAAGACAAAATTTTTAAAATTCTTTTTTAAAAACGCCCTTTTGAACTTTAACGCTTTAATGTAAAAAGCATTTAAAACGACGAATTTTTTTAATTTTTTTTAAAGGTAAAACGATTTCAACGACAAAATTCTTTAAAATTTATTTTAGCAAAGCCGTTTTTACTTAATCGATTAAGCTTTAAAAAATAAAAACAGAAATTTTAACTTTTATTATTGCTTTAAGGGAAAAGATTTAACGACTAAATTTAAATTATTTTTTTGCAAAAAGTTTTATTTTAACGGTTTTAACGCTAAAAAGCTTTAAAAGAAATTTTTTAAAAAGTTTTATTTTATCTTCTTTTAACGTTTAAAAAAATAAAAAAATTTTTTTTTGTTTTATTTTAGCAAAAGAACGTTTTACTTAAAATTTCGTTAAAGCGTAAAAGCAAAAACGACGAAACTTTATCGTTTTTTAACCTTTTTCGCTATTAACATTAACGACAAATCTTTTTTTTATTATTTTCAGCAAAAGCACGTTTAGCTTTAATTTCTTTTAAAAGTAAACAAAAACACGGTTTTTTATTAATTCGTTTTTAATAAAAGCTTTAGAAATTTAACGTTAAATGTTTAATCTGCGTTTTAACGCGTAAAACAGCAAAAACGACGAAATTTTTATTATTCGTTTTATTAATATTGCGTCTATTTGAACGATTTCAACGATCTAAAATGCTTGAAAATGATTATTTTAGCAAAACAGCACGTTTTGAGCTTTTAATCTGCGTTTTATCGCGTAAAAACAGCATAAAAAAGACGAATTTTAATTACTAGTTTTTATAAATATTTCTTCTATTTGAACGATTTCAACGATCTAAAATGCTTGAAAATGCTTATTTTAGCAAAACAGCACGTTTTGAGTTTAATCTGCGTTTTAACGCGTAAACAGCATAAAACGACGAAATTTTTATTATTCGTTTTTATTAATATTGCGTCTATTTGAACGATTTCAACGATCTAAAATGCTTGAAAATGATTATTTTAGCAAAACAGCACGTTTTGAGTTTAATCTGCGTTTTAACGCGTAAAACAGCATAAAACGACAAAATTTTTATTATTCGTTTTTATTAATATTGCGTCTATTTGAACGATTTCAACGATCAATGATTCTTGAAAATGATTATTTTAGCAAAACAGCACGTTTTGAAGCTTTAATCTGCGTTTAACGCGTAAAACAGCATAAAAAACGACGAAATTTTTATTATTCGTTTTTATTAATATTGCGTCTATTTGAACGATTTCAACGATCTAAAATGCTGAAAATGATTATTTTTGACAACAGCAAACGTTTTGAGTTTAATCTGCGTTTTAACGCGTAAAACAGCATAAAACGACAAATTTTTATTATTCGTTTTTATTAATATTGCTTCTATTTGAACGATTTCAACGATCTAAAATGCTTGAAAATGCTTATTTTAGCAAAACAGCACGTTTCGAGCTTTAATCTGCCTTTTAACGCGTAAAACAGCAAAAAACGATGAATTTTATTATTCGTTTTTATTAATATTGCTTCTATGTGAACGATTTCAACGATCTAAAAATGCTTGAAAATGCTTATTTTAGCAAAACAGCACGTTTTGAGCTTTAATCTGCGTTTTAACGCGTAAAACAACATAAAACGACGAATTTTTATTATTCGTTTTTATTAATATTGCTTCTATTTGAACGATTTCAACGATCTAAAATGCTTGAAAATGCTTATTTTAGCAAAACAGCACGTTTTGAGCTTTAATCTGCGTTTTTAAAGCGTAAAAAAGCATAAAACGACGAATTTTTTTTTTATTCGTTTTTATTAATATTGTTTTTTTTAACGATTTCAACGACAAAAAGCTTGAAAATGCTTATTTTGAAAAAAAGACGTTTTGAGTTTAATCTGGTTTTTAAAGCGTAAAACAGCATAAAAACGACGAATTTTTTTTATTCGTTTTTTTTAATGTTGGCATTGAACGATTTCAACGATCTAAAATGCTTGAAAATGCTTATTTTAGCAAAAAAGCAGTTTTGAGCTTTAATCTGCGTTTTAACGCGTAAACAGCATAAAAAAAAACGAAATTTTTTTTATTCGTTTTTTTTAATATTGCGTCTATTTGAACGATTTCAACGGGGTCTAAAATGTTTTAAAATGATTATTTTTGGGAAAAAAGCACGTTTTTAGCTTTAATCTGCGTTTTTAAAGCGTAAAACAGCATAAAAAAGAAATTTTTTTTACTGTTTTTTTTAATATTGCTTCATTTGAACGATTTCAACGATCAAAATGTTGTTATTTAGCAAAACAGCACGTTTGAGTTTTTAAACTGCGTTTTAACGTAAAAAAAGCATAAAAAAGACGAAATTTTTTTTTCGTTTTTTTTAATATTGCGTCAATTTGAACGATTTCAACGATCTAAAAACTTGAAAATGATTATTTAAACAAAACAGCACGTTTTGAGCTTTAATCGCCTTTAACGCGTAAACAGCATAAAACGATGAATTTTTATTATTCGTTTTTTTTAATATTTTTAGGAACGATTTCAACGATCTAAAATGCTTGAAAATGTTTTTTTTAAAAAAAACAGCACGTTTTATTTAACTGCGTTTTAACGCGTAAAAAAAATAAAAAAAGACGAATTTTTTATTATTCGTTTTTTTTAATATTTTATTTGAACGATTTCAACGATCTAAAATGCTTTAAAATGCTTTTTTTTTGCAAAACAGCACGTTTTGAGTTTAACTGCGTTTTAACGCGTAAAACAGCATAAAAAAGACGAAATTTTTATTATTCGTTTTTATTAATATTGGCTAGAACGATTTTAACGATCTAAAATGCGAAAATGATTATTTTAGCAAAAAAGCAGTTTGGTTTAATTGCGAAAGCGTAAAGGCAAAAAAACGAATTTTTATTATTCGTTTTTAAATATTGCGTCTATTTGAACGATTTCAACGATCAAAGCTTTAAAAGCTTATTTTGCAAAAAAGACGTTTTGGTTTTTAAACTGCGTTTTAACGCGAAAACAGCATAAAACGACGAAATTTTTTTTATTCCTTTTTTTTAATATTGCGTCTATTTGAACGATTTCAACGATCTAAAAAGCTTGAAAATGATTATTTTTGCAAAACAGCACGTTTCGAGTTTTAATCTGCGTTTTTAAAGCGTAAAACAGCATAAAAAAGACGAAATTTTTTATTATTCGTTTTTTTTAATATTGCGTCTATTTGAACGATTTAACGATCTAAAAAAGCTTGAAAATGTTATTTTAGCAAAACAGCACGTTTGAGCTTTAATCTGCGTTTTAACGCGTAAAACAGCATAAAAACGACGAAATTTTTATTATTCGTTTTATTAATATTGCTTTTATTTGAACGATTTCAACGATCTAAAATGCTTGAAAATGCTTATTTTAGCAAAAAAAGCACGTTTTGAGTTTAATCTTCGTTTTAACGCGTAAAACAGCATAAAACGACGAAATTTTATTATTCCTTTTTTATTAATATTGCGTCTATTTGAACGATTTCAACGATCTAAAATGCTTGAAAATGATTATTTTAGCAAAAAGCACGTTTTGATTAATCTGCGTTTTAACGCGTAAAACAAGATAAAAACGACGAATTTTTATTATTCGTTTTTATTAATTTGCGTCTATTGAACGATTTCAACGATCTAAAATGCTTGAAAATGCTTATTTTAGCAAAACAGCACGTTTTGAGCTTTAATCTTGCGTTTTAACGCGTAAAACAGCATAAAAACAACGAAATTTTATTATTCGTTTTATTAATATTGCGTCTATTTGAACGATTTCAACGATCTAAAATGCTTGAAAATGATTATTTTAGCAAAACAGCACGTTTTGAGTTTTAATCTGCGTTTTAACGCGTAAACAGCATAAAAACGACGAATTTTTTATTATCGTTTTTATTAATATTGCTTCTATTTGAACGATTTCAACGATTAAAATGCTTGAAAATGCTTATTTTAGCAAAACAGCACGTTTTGAGCTTTAATCTGCGTTTTACGCGTAAAACAGCATAAAAACGACGAAATTTTTATTATTCGTTTTTATTAATATTGCTGTCATTTGAACGATTTCAACGATCTAAAATGCTTGAAAATGATTATTTTAGCAAAACAGCACGTTTTGAGCTTTAATCTGCGTTTTAACGCGTAAAACAGCATAAAACGACGAATTTTTATTATTCGTTTTTATTAATATTGCTTTATTTGAACGATTTCAACGATCTAAAATGCTTGAAAATGCTTATTTTAGCAAAACAGCACGTTTTGAGCTTTAATCTGCGTTTTTAAAGCGTAAAACAGCATAAAACGACGAAATTTTTATTATTCGTTTTTATTAATATTGCGTCATTTGAACGATTTCAACGATCTAAAATGCTTGAAAATGATTATTTTAGCAAAACAGCACGTTTTGAGTTTTAATCTGCGTTTTAACGCGTAAACAGCATAAAACGACGAATTTTATTATTATTCGTTTTTATATATGCTTCTATTTGAACGATTTCAACGATCTAAAATGCTTGAAAATGCTTATTTTAGCAAAAACAGCACGTTTTGAGTTTAATCTGCGTTTTAAGTAAAACAGCATAAAAAACGACGAAATTTTTATTATTCGTTTTTATAACATTGCGTCTATTTGAACGAATTCACGATCTAAAAGCTTGAAAATATTATTTTAGCAAAACAAACACGTTTTGAGCTTTAATCTGCGTTTTAACGCGTATAACAGCATAAAAACGACGAATTTTTTATATTCGTTTTTATTAATATGCTTCTATTTGAACGATTTCACGATCTAAAATGCTTGAAAATGCTTATTTTAGCAAAACAGCACGTCTTGAGCTTTTAATATGCGTTTTAACGCGTAAAACAGCATAAAAACGACGATATTTTTATTATTCGTTTTTATTAATATTGCGTCTATTTGAACGGATTTCAACGATCTAAAATGCTTGAAAATGATTATTTTTTAGCAAAACAGCACGTTTTGAGTTTCTAACTGCGTTTTAACGCGTAAAACAGCATAAAACGACGAATTTTTTTATTATTCGTTTTTATAAATATTGTTTCTATTTGAACGATTTCAACGATCTAAAATGCTTGAAAATGCTTATTTTAGCAAAACAGCAGTTTTGAGCTTTAATCTGCGTTTTAACGCGTAAAACAGCATGAAAACGACGAAATTTTTTATTATTCGTTTTTATTAATATTGCCTATTTGAACGATTTCAACGATCTAAAATGCTTTGAAAATGAACTTATTTTAAGCAAAACAGCACGTTTTGAGCTTTAATCTGCGTTTTAACGCGTAAAACAGCATAAAAACGACGAATTTTTATTATTCGTTTTTATTAATATTGCTTCTATTTGAACGATTTCAACGATCTAAAAATGCTTGAAAATGCTTATTTTAGCAAAACAGCACGTTTTGAGCTTTAATCTGCGTTTTAACGCGTAAAACAGCATAAAACGACGAAATTTTTATTATTCGTTTTTATTAATATTGCGTCTATTTGAACGATTTCAACGATCTAAAATGCTTGAAAATGCTTATTTTAGCAAAACAGCACGTTTTGAGCTTTAATCTGCGTTTTAACGCGTAAAACAGATAAAAATCGACGAAATTTTTATTATTCGTTTTATTAATATTGCGTCATTTGAACGATTTCAACGATCTAAAATGCTTGAAAATGATTATTTTAGCAAAACAGCACGTTTTGAGTTTTAATCTGCGTTTTAACGCGTAAAACAGCATTAAAACGACGATTTTTTATTATTAGTTTTTATTAATGCTTCTATTTGAACGATTTCAACAATCTAAAATGCTTGAAAATGCTTATTTTAGCAAAACAGCACGTTTTGTTTTTAATCTGCGTTTTAACGCGTAAAACAGCATAAAAACGACGAAATTTTTATTATTCGTTTTTATTAATATTGCATCTATTTGAACGATTTCAACGATATAAAATGCTTGAAAATGATTATTTTAGCAAAACAGCACGTTTTGAGCTTTAATCTGCGTTTTAACGCGTAAAACAGCATAAAAACGACGAATTTGCTTTAATCTTGTTTTAACGCAAAAAGCATAAAATCGACGAAATTTTTATTATTCCCTTTTTTAATTATTGCGTCTATTTGAACGATTTCAACGATCTAAAATGCTTGAAATGATTATTTTAGCAAAACAGCACGTTTTGAGCTTTTCGGTTTTAACCCTAAAACAGCAAAAAAACGACGAATTTTTTATTATTCGTTTTTATTAATAGTTCTTTTTAACGATTTCAACGATCTAAAATCTTGAAAATGCTTATTTTAGCAAAAAAAGGTTTTGAGCTTTTTCTGCGTTTTAACGCGTAAAAACAAAAAAAACGAAATTTTTATTATTCGTTTTTTATTTATTGGTCTTTTAACGATTTCAACGATCTAAAATGCTTGAAAATGATTATTTTAGCAAAACAGCACGTTTTGGCTTTTCTGCGTTTTAACGCGTAAAAAAAGCATAAAAAAAGCAATTTTTTTTTTATTCGTTTTTTTTTTAATATTGCTTCTATTTGAACGTTTCAACGATCAAAATGCTTTAAAATGCTTATTTTAGCAAAAGAGCACGTTTTTAGCTTTAATCTGCGTTTTTTAAAGCGAAAAAAGCATAAAAACGACGAATTTTTTTTTGTTTTTTAATGTTGCGTCTATTCGAACATTTCAACGATCTAAAATGCTTGAAAATGCTTATTTTAGCAAAACAGCACGTTTTGAGTTTAATCTGCGTTTTTAAAGCGTAAAACGCATAAAAAAACAAATTTTTTTATTCGTTTTTTTAAATTTTTGCGTCAGAACGATTTCAAAGTCAAAAATGCTTGAAAATGTTTTTTGCAAACAGCACGTTTTGGCTTTTCTGCGTTTTTAACGCGTAAAAACAAAAAAACGACGAATTTTTTTACCGTTTTTATTATTGCTTTATTTGAACGATCTAAAATGCTTTTAAAAGTTATTTTAGCAAAACAGCACGTTTTAAGAATCGCTTTTAACGTGTAAAAAAGCATAAAACGCGAAATTTTTTTTTATTCGTTTTATTAATATTTCAATTTGAAAGATTTCAACGATCAAAAAAGCGAAAATGATTATTTTAGCAAAACAGCACGTTTTGGTTTAATGCGTTTTAACGCGTAAAACAGCATAAAAACGCGAATTTTTATTATTCGTTTTATTAATAGCTTTTATTTGAACGATTTCAACGATCTAAAATGCTTGAAAATGCTTATTTTAGCAAAACAGCACGTTTTGAGTTTTAATCTGCGTTTTTTAAAGCGTAAAAAAAGTATAAAAAAGGAGAATTTTTATTATTCGTTTTATTACTATTGCGTCTATTTGAACGATTTCACGATCTAAATGCTTGAAAATGATTATTTTAGCAAAACAGCCGTTTTGAGCTTTAACGCCTTTAACGCGTAAAACAGCATAAAAACGTGAATTTTTATTATTCGTTTTTTTATTAAAAGTTCTATGTGAAAAGATTTCAACGATCTAGCTTGAAAATGCTTATTTTAGCAAAACAGCACGTTTTTTAGCTTTTAATCTGCGTTTTTAAAGCGTAAAACAACATAAAACGACGAATTTTTATTATTCGTTTTTTATTAATATTGCTTCTATTTGAACGATTTCAACGATCTAAAATGCTTAAAAGCTTATTTTAAAAACAGCACGTTTTGAGCTTTTAATTGCGTTTTAACGCGTAAAAACAACATAAAAACGACGAATTTTATTATTCGTTTTTATAATAATGTTCTATTTAAATTTCAACGATCTAAAATGCTTGAAAATGCTAATTTTAGCAAAACAGCCCTTTTTGGTTTTAAACTGCTTTTAAAGCGTAAAAACCCTAAAAAAAAGAGAAATTTTTATTATTCGTTTTTATTAATATTGCGTCTATTTAAAGGTTTTTAACGATCTAAAATGTTTAAAATGATTATTTTTTGCAACACAGCACGTTTTGAGTTTTAAAACCCGCGTTTTATCGGTAAAAAAAGCATAAAAAAAAGGAACTTTTATTATTCGCTTTTTAATTTTTTGGGCTATTTGAACGATTTTAACGATCTAAAATGCTTGAAAATAATTATTTTAGCTAAACAGCACGTTTTGAGGGTTTTTTAACTCCGTTTTAACGCGTAAACAGCATAAAAAAGACGAATTTTTATTATTTTGTATTTTATTAATATTGCTTCTATTTGAACGATTTCCCAAAGATCTAAAATGCTTGAAAATGCTTATTTTAGCAAAACAGCCCTTTTGAGCTTTAATCTGCGTTTTATCCCTAAAACAGCAAAAAAGACGAAATTTTATTATTCATTTTTTTTAATATTGCGTCTATTTGAACGGGTTTCAAACGACCTTTAAAATGCTTTTAAAATGTTATTTTAGCCCAAAAAAGCACGTTTTGAGTTTAATCTGCGTTTTAACGCGTAAAACAGCCAAAAAAACGACGAAATTTTTTTTATTCCCTTTTTTTTTTAATATTGCGCCTATTTGGGAAAGATTCAAACGATCAAAAATGCTTTTAATATGAAATTTTTTTAGCCCCAAAGTTTTTTAGTTTAATCTGCGTTTAACGCGTAAAACAGCATAAAAAAGGCGAATTTTTTTTATTCGTTTTTTTTAATATTTTTTTTTGAACGATTTCCCCAATCAAAATGCTTGAAAATGTTTTTTTTTAGCAAAACAGCACGTTTTGAGCTTTAATCTGCTTTAAACCCTAAAACAGCATAAAAAAGACGAAATTTTTTTTTGTTTTTATTAATTTGCGTCTATTTGAACGATTTCAACGATCTAAAATGTTTTAAAATGATTATTTTAGCAAAAAAGCACGTTTTTAGCTTTTTTAAACTGCGTTTTAACGCGTAAAACGGGATAAAACGGCGAATTTTTTTTTATTTTGTTTTTTTTATTAATATTGGGGCCTTTTGAACCCATTTTCCCCGATCTAAAATGCTTGAAAATGCTTATTTTGCAAAACAGCAGTCTTGAGTTTTTTAAAATGGTTTTTTAAACCCCTAAAAAAGCATAAAAAAAGGCGATATTTTTTTTTATTTCGTTTTTTTTTAATATTGCGTCTATTTGAAAAGATTTCAACGATCTAAAATGCTTGAAAATGATTATTTTTGGGAAAAAAAGCACGTTTTGAGGGTTTAATCTGCGTATTAACGCGTAAAAAAGCATAAAACGACGAATTTTTTTTATTTTTGTTTTTATTAATATTGCGCCTATTTGAACGATTTCAACGATCTAAAATGCTTTGAAAAAGCTTTCTTTTAAAAAAAAGCACGTCTTTTAGGGGAAAAAATGCGTTTTTAAACCCCTAAAAAGATAAAAAAAGACGATATTTTTTTTATTCCCTTTTTTTTAATATTGCTTCTTTTAAAACGATTTCAACGATCCAAAAAAGTTTTTAAAATGCTTATTTTACCAAAACAGCACGTCTTGAGCTTAATCCCGCGTTTTAACGCGTAAAAAAGCTTTTTAAAAAAGACGAAATTTTTTTTATTCGTTTTTTTTTTAAAATTGCCTCTTTGAACGATTTCAACGATCTAAAAAAGCTTGAAATTGATTATTTTAGCAAAAAAGCACGTTTTGAGCTTTTTAAACTGCGTTTTTAAAGCGTAAAAAAGCATAAAACGACGAATTTTTATTATTCCCTTTTTTTTTAATATTGCTTCTTTTGAACGATTTCAAGGGATCAAAAAAAGCTTGAAAATGCTTATTTTAGCAAAAAAAGCACGTCTTGAGCTTTAATATGCGTTTTGGGGAAAACAAATTTAAAAGGGCGATATTTTTTTTATTCGTTTTTTTTTAATAAAGGGTCTATTTGAACGATTTCAACGATCTAAAATGCTTGAAAATGATTATTTTAGCAAAACAGCACCCTTTTTAGCTTTTAATCGCATTTAAAGCGTAAAACAAAAAACGGCGAATTTTTATTATTCGTTTTTTTTTAATATTGCGCCTATTTGAACGATTTCAACGGGTCTAAAATGCTTGAAAATGCTTTTTTTTAGCAAAACAGCACGGGCTTGAGCTTTTTTTAAAATGCTTTTAAACCCGAAAACAGCATTAAAAAGGGGAAAATTTTTTATTATTTCGTTTTTTTTTTTATTAAATTTATTTGAACGATTTCCCAAAGATCTTTAAAAAGTTTGAAAATGCTTATTTTCCCAAAAAAGCACGTCTTGGCTTTAAACTGGGGTTTTTAAAGCGTAAAACAGCATAAAAAAGACGGGTTTAAATTTTTCGTTTTTATTAATATTGCGTCTATTTGAACGATTTCAACGATCTAAAATTGCCGGGAAAATTTATTATTTTTTTCAAAACAGCCGTTTTGAGCTTTTTCTGCGTTTTAACGCGTAAAACAGCATAAAAACCCACGAATTTTTTTTTTTCGTTTTTTTTTAATAGTTTTTATTTGAACGATTTAACGATCTAAAAAATTTTGAAAATGCTTTTTTTTAGCAAAAAAAGCACGTTTTGAGTTTTTTAAACTGCGTTTTAACGCGTATAACAGCATAAAAACGACGGGAAATTTTTTTTTATTCGTTTTTTATTGGGTTTTATTTGAACGTTTCAACGATCTAAAATGCTTGAAAATGCTTATTTTAGCAAAACAGCACGTTTTGAGGTTTTTAAACTGCGTTTTAACGCGTAAAAAAAGCCCAAAAAAGGGCGGGGAAATTTTTTTTTTCTTTTTTTTTTTAAATTTGGGCTATTTGAACGATTTCAACGATCTAAAAGCTTTAAAATGATTATTTTAGCAAAAAAACACGTTTTGAGCTTTAACGCGTTTTTTAAAGCGTAAAAAAACATAAAAACGACGGGTTTTTTATTATTTTGTTTTTTTTTAATATTGTTTTTATTTTAAAACGATTTCAACGATCTAAAATGCTTGAAAATGCTAATTTTGGGAAAAACAGCACGTTTTGAGCTTTAATCTGCGTTTTTAAAGCGTAAAAAAGGGATAAAAAAGGGGCGAAATTTTTTTTTATTCGTTTTTTTTAAAAATTTCGTCTATTTGAACGATTTCCAAGGGATCTAAAATGCTTGAAAAAAGATTATTTTAGCAAAAACAGCACGTTTTTTAGCTTTAATCTGCGATTAACCGGGGTAAAAAAGCATAAAACGACAATTTTATTATTTTTTTTTATTAATAATTTCGCCCCATTTGAACCGATTTTAACGATCTAAAAAAGCTTGAAAAAAGCTTATTTTTTGCAAAACAGCACGTCTTGGTTTTTTTAAAGCTTTTTCCGTAAAACAGCATAAAAAAGACGTATTTTTTTTTATTCGTTTTTATTAATATTGCCTATTTGAACGATTTCAACGATCTAAAATGTTTGAAAAGCTTATTTTCCCAAAAAAGCACGTCTTGAGCTATAATCTGCGTTTTGGGGGAAAAACAACAAAAAACGGGGCGAAATTTATTATTCGTTTTTATTAATATTGCGTCTATTTGAACGATTTCCAAGGGATCTTTAAAAAGCTTGAAATTGATTATTTTAGCAAAAAAAGCACGTTTTTAGTTTTTAAACTGCGTTTTAACGCGTAAAAAAAGCATAAAACGACGAATTTTTTTTTTATTCGTTTTTTTTTAATATTCTTCTATTTTTAACGATTTCAACGATCTAAAAATGTTTAAAATGCTTATTTTAGCAAAAAAAGCCCTCTTGAGGTTTTAAAATGCGTTTTTAAACCGTAAAACAGCATAAAACGACGATATTTTTTTTATTCGTTTTTATTAATAATTTCGTCTATTTGAACGATTTCAACGATCTAAAATGCTTTTAAAATAAATTTTTTTTAAACAAAACAGCACGTTTTGAGCTTTAATCTGCGTTTTTAACGCGTAAAACAGCATAAAAAAAGACGAATTTTTTATTCGTTTTTTTTTAATATTGCGCCCCTTTTTAAACATTTCAACGATCTAAAATGCTTGAAAAAGCTTATTTTTGCAAAACAGCACGTCTTGAGCTTTAATTTTGCGTTTTAACCCGTAAAAAGCATAAAAAAGACGATATTTTTTATTATTCCCTTTTTTTTTTAATATTGCTTCTATTTGAACGATTTCAACGATCTAAAATGTTTTTAAAATGCTTTTTTTTTCCAAAAAAGCACGTCTTGAGCTATAATCTGCGTTTTGCGTAAAAAAAACATTAAAAAAGACGAAATTTTTTATTCGTTTTTATTAAAAATTGCCCTCTATTTGAACGATTTCAACGATCAAAAATGGGTTGAAAATTTTTTTTAAAAAACAGCACGTTTTGAGTTTTTAAACTGCGTTTTAACGCGTAAAAAAAAGCATAAAAAAGACGGGAATTTTTTTTTATTCGTTTTTTAAATTCTTCCATTTGAACGATTTCAACGATCTAAAAAAGTTTAAAAAAGCTTTTTTTTTAGCAAACAGCACGTTTTTTAGTTTTTAAACTGCGTTTTAAGGTATAACAGCATAAAAAAGGGCGAAATTTTTTTTATTCGTTTTTAATAAAATTTTCCTATTTGAACGATTTTTAACGATCCCAAAAAGGGGTCTTTTTTTTTAGCAAAACAGCACGTTTTGAGTTTTAATCTGCGTTTTTTTAAAGCGTAAAACAGCATAAAAACGGGCGAAAAATTATTCGTTTTTTTTTAATATTGCGTCATTTGAACGGGTTTCAAAAGATCAAAAAATGCTTGAAAATGATTATTTTAAAAACAGCACCCTTTAGAGTTTTTAAACTGGGGTTTTAACGCGTAAAAAAGCATAAAAAAAGACGAATTTTTTTTTATTCGTTTTTATTAAAATTTTTTCTATTTGAACGGTTTTAACATCTAAAAAAGCTTGAAAATGCTAATTTTTGCAAAACAGCACGTTTTGAGCTTTTTAAACTGCGTTTTAACGCGTAAAACGCATAAAAGAAAAACAGAAATTTTTTTTTATTCGTTTTTAAATATTGCCCTCTATTTGGGAAAATTTCAACGATCTAAAAAGCTTGAAAATGATTATTTTTGCAAAACAGCCCTTTTTAGCTTTAATCTGCGTTTTAACGCGTAAAAAAAGCATAAAAAAGACAATTTTTATTATTCGTTTTTTTTTTAATATTGCTTCTTTTGAAACGATTTCCAACGATCTAAAATGTTTAAAAAACTTATTTTAGCAAAACAGCACGTTTTTTAGTTTTTTAAACTGCGTTTTTTAAAGCGTAAAACAGCATAAAAACGACGAATTTTTTTATTTCCCTTTTTTTTAATATTTGCTTCTATTTGAAGATTTCAACGATTTAAAATGCTTGAAAATGATTATTTTAGCAAAACAGCACGTTTTGAGCTTTTAATCTGCGTTTTAACGCGTAAAACAGCATAAAACGACGAATTTTTATTATTCGTTTTTATTAATATTGCTTCTTTTGAACGATTTCAACATCTAAAATGCTTAAATGCTTATTTTAGCAAAACAGCACGTTTTGGTTTTAATCTGCGTTTTAACGCGTAAAACAGCATAAAAACGACGAATTTTATTATTCGTTTTATTAATATTGCTCTATTTGAACGATTTCAACGATTTAAAATGCTTGAAAATGATTATTTTGCAAAACAGCACGTTTTGAGTTTAATCTGCGTTTAACGCGTAACAGTAAAAACGACGATTTATTATTGTTTTTATTAATATTGCGTCTATTTGAACGATTTCAACGATCTAAAATGCTTGAAAATGATTATTTTAGCAAAACAGCACGTTTTGAGTTTAATCTGCGTTTTAACGCGTAAAAACAGCATAAAACGACGAATTTTTTATTATTCGTTTTTATTAATATTGCTTCTTTTGAACGATTTCAACGATCTAAAATGCTTGAAAATGTTATTTTTAAACAGACGTTTTGAGCTTTAATCTGCTTTTAACGCGTAAAACAGCATAAACGACAAACTTTTTTATTATTCGTTTTTATTAATATTGCGTCTATTTGAACATTTCTAAACGATCAAAGTGCTTAAAAGTTATTTAGCAAAACAGCACGTTTGAGCTTTAATCTGCGATTTAACGCGTAAAAGCATAAAAGACGAAATTTTTATTATTCGTTTTATTAATATTGCGCTTTTGAAGCGTTCAACGATCTAAAAGCATGAAATATGATTTTTTATGCAAAACAGCACGTTTTGAGTTTTAATCTGCGTTTTAACGCGTAAAACAGCATAAAAACGACAAATTTTTATTATTCGTTTTTATTAATATTTCTCTATTAGAACATTTCAACGATCTAAAATGCTTGTAAAATGCTTATTTACAAATCACGTTTGAGTTTAATCTGCGTTTTAACGCGTAAAACAGCATAAAACGACGAAATTTTTATTTGTTTTTAGCGATCTAAAATGCTTGAAAATGATTATTTTAGCAAAACAGCACGTTTTGAGTTTTAATCTGCGTTTTAACGCGTAAAACAGCATAAAACGACGAATTTTATTATTCGTTTTTATTAATATTGCTTCTATTTGAACGATTTCAACGATATTAAAATGCTTGAAAATGTTATTTTAGCAAAACAGCACGTTTTGAGTTTTAATCTGCGTTTTTAAAGCGTAAACAGCATAAAAACGACGAAATTTTATTATTCGTTTATTAATATTGCGTCTATTTGAACGATTTCAACGATCTAAAATGCTTGAAAAATTATTTTAGCAAAACAGCACATTTTGATCTTTAATCTGCGTTTTAACGCGTAAAACAGCATAAAACGACGAATTTTTATTATTCGTTTTTATTAATATTGCTTCTATTGAACGATTTCAACGATCGAAAATGCTTGAAAATGTTATTTTAGCAAAACAGCACGTTTTGAGCTTTAATTGCGTTTTAACGCGTAAAACAGCATAATAACGACGAATTTTTATTATCGTTTTTATTAATATTGCGTCTATTTGAACGATTTCAAGGATTAAAATGCTTGAAAATGCTTATTTTAGCAAAACAGCACGTTTTGAGCTTTAATCTGCGTTTTAACGCGTAAAACGCATAAAACGACGAAATTTTTATTATTCGTTTTATTAATATTGCGTCTATTTGAACGATTTCAACGATCTAAAATGCTTGAAAATGATTATTTTAGCAAAACAGCACGTTTTGAGCTTTAATCTGCGTTTTAACGCGTAAAACAACATAAAACGACGAATTTTTATTATTCGTTTTTATTAATATTGCTTCTATTTGAACGATTTCAACGATCTAAAATGCTTGAAAATGCTTATTTTAGCAAAACAGCACGTTTTGAGCTTTAATCTGCGTTTTAACGCGTAAAACAGCATAAAAACGACGAAATTTTTTATTATTCGTTTTTTATTAATATTGCGTCTATTTGAACGGATTTCAAGCGATCTAAAATGCTTGAAAATGATTATTTTAGCAAAACAGCACGTTTTGAGCTTTAATCTGCGTTTTAACGCGTAAAACAGCATAAAACGACGAATTTTTATTATTCGTTTTTATTAATATTGCTTCTATTTGAACGATTTCAACGATCTAAAATGCTTGAAAATGCTTATTTTAGCAAAAAGCACGTTTTGAGCTTTAATCTGCGTTTTAACGCGTAAAACAGCATAAAAACGACGAAATTTTTATTATTCGTTTTTATTAATATTGCGTCTATTTGAACGATTTCAACGATCAAAATGCTTGAAAATGATTATTTTAGCAAAACAGCACGTTTTGAGCTTTAATCTGCGTTTTAACCGTAAAACAGCATAAAAACGACGAATTTTTATTATTCGTTTTTATTAATATTGCGTCTATTTGAACGATTTCAACGATCTAAAATGCTTGAAAATGATTATTTTAGCAAAACAGCACGTTTTGAGCTTTAATCTGCGTTTTAACGCGTAAAACAGCTATAAAACGACGAAATTTTTATTATTCGTTTTTATTAATATTGCGTCTATTTGAACGATTTCAACGATCTAAAATGCTTGAAAATGATTATTTTAGCAAAACAGCACGTTTTGAGCTTTAATCTGCGTTTTAACGCGTAAAACAGCATAAAAACGACGAATTTTTATTATTCGTTTTTTTTAATATTGCTTCTATTTGAACGATTTCAACGATCTAAAATGCTTGAAAATGCTTATTTTAGCAAAACAGCACGTTTTGAGCTTTAATCTGCGTTTTAACGCGTAAAACAGCATAAAACGACGAAATTTTTATTATTCGTTTTTATTAATATTGCGTCTATTTGAACGATTTCAACGATCTAAAATGCTTGAAAATGATTATTTTAGCAAAACAGCACGTTTTGAGCTTTTAATCTGCGTTTTAACGCGTAAAACAGCATAAAAACGACGAATTTTTATTATTCGTTTTTATTAATATTGCGTCTATTTGAACGATTTCAACGATCTAAAATGCTTGAAAAGATTATTTTAGCAAAACAGCACGTTTTGAGCTTTAATCTGCGTTTTAACGCGTAAAACAGCATAAAACGACGAATTTTTTATTATTCGTTTTTATTAATATTGCTTCTATTTGAACGATTTCAACGATCTAAAATGCTTGAAAATGCTTATTTTAGCAAAACAGCACGTTTTTTATTTTTCGGTTTTTAATAAAAACCTAAAAGAAAAATTTACGTTTTTATAAAAGCCTTTTGCTTTAACGTTAAAAACTTAAAAGATTTTTTTCAAAAAACCCTTTTATTTAATTTTTTAACGGTAAAAAAGTAAAAAAATTTTTTTTTTTTTATTTTTTAAAAACCCCCCTTTTTTAACCCTTTAACGTTAAAAGCAAAACAACGTTTTTTTTCTTTTTGGGGTCATAAAAAGAAAAATTTTTTTTTTAAAGCCTTTTGAAGTTTGTTTTAAAAAAACAAAAAATTTTTTAAACAAAACCTTTTTTTTTAAAACTCGTTTTAAAAAACCTTTAAAAAAAGTTTTTATTATTTTTTTATTAAAAAAGGTTTTTTTGGGTTTTTAAATTTAAAAGCTTAAATTTCTTTTTTTAAAAACTTTTATTTTAAACGCTTTTTTTCGGAAAACCTAAAAAGGATTTTAAATTTTTTTTAAAATTTTCTTATTTGAAGACAACGTTAAATGTTTTAAAAAATTTTAAACCCTTTTTTTTTTTTTTAGCGGGGGTTTTTTTAAATTTCTTTTGAAATTTTAAGCAAAAGCTTTAAAATCTTTTTTAGCAAAACAGCATTTTTTTTTTTTTTTTACGCTAAAAATTAAAAACCGAAATTTTTTACGTTTTTTAAAAAAAATGGCTTTTTTTAAACCCCGTTTAAATTTAAAAATTTTTTTTTGGAAAAAAACCATTTTAAAACGTTTTTAAAAAGGGAAAAAAATTTTTAAAAAATTTTTTTTTTTAAATTTTTATTTTTTAAAGATTTCCCCAAAAAAGGAAAGCTTTTTTTAAAAAAAAACCTTTTTTAAAAAATTTTAAGCTAAAAAAAAAAACCAAATTTTTTAAAAGTTTTTTAAAAAGCGTTTTTAACGTTTACGCTAAAAGATTAAAATGAATTTTAAAAAACCCTTTTAAATATGCGTTTTTCGGTAAAAACCAAAAAAGGGAAAAACGTTTTTTTAAATTGCTTTTAACGTTTCCCCAAAAAACGAAAATTTTTATTTTAGCAAAACAGCACGTTTTGGGCTTTAATCTGCGTTTTAACGCGTAAAACGGCATAAAAACTACGAAATTTTATTATTCGTTTTTTATTAATATTGCGTCTATTTGAACGATTTCAACGATCTAAAATGCTTGAAAATGATTATTTTAGCAAAACAGCACGTTTTGAGCTTTAATCTGCGTTTTAACGCGTAAAACAGCATAAAAACGACGAATTTTATTATTCGTTTTTATTAATATTGCTTCTATTTGAACGATTTCAACGATCTAAAATGCTTGAAAATGCTTATTTTAGCAAAACAGCACGTTTTGAGCTTTAATCTGCGTTTTAACGCGTAAAGCAGCATAAAACGACGAAATTTTTATTATTCGTTTTAATTAATATTGCGTCTATTTGAACGATTTCAACGATCTAAAGTACTTGAAAATGATTATTTTAGCAAAACAGCACGTTTTTTAGCTTAAATCTGCGTTTTAACGCGTAAAACAGCATAAAAACGACGAAAAATTTTATTATTCGTTTTTATTAATATTGCGTCTATTTGAACGATTTCAACGATCTAAAATGCTTGAATATGATTATTTTTAGCAAAACAGCACGTTTTGAGCTTTAATCTGCGTTTTAACGCGTAAAACAGCATAAAACGACGAATTTTTTTTTATTCGTTTTTATTAATATTTCTTCTATTTGAACGATTTCAACGATCTAAAAAAGCTTGAAAATGCTTATTTTAGCAAAACAGCACGTTTTGAGCTTTAATCTGCGTTTTAACGCGTAAAACAGCATAAAAAACGACGAATTTTTTATTATTCGTTTTTATTAATATTGCGTCTATTTGAACGATTTCAACGATCTAAAATGCTTGAAAATGCTTATTTTAGCAAAACAGCACGTTTTGAGCTTTAATCTGCGTTTAACGCGTAAAACAGCATAAAAACGACGAAAGTTTATTATTCGTTTTTATTAATATTGCGTCTATTTGAACGGATTTCAACGATCTAAAATGCTTGAAAATGATTATTTTAGCAAAACAGCACGTTTTGAGCTTTAATCTGCGTTTTAACGCGTAAACAGCATAAAACGACGAATTTTTTATTATTCGTTTATTATTAACATTGTTTATTTGAACGATTTCAACGATCTAAAATGCTGAAAATGCTTATTTTAGCAAACAGCACGTTTTGAGCTTAATCTGCGTTTTAACGCGTAAAACAGCAAAAACGACGAATTTTATTATTCGTTTTTTATTATTGCGTATTTGAACGATTTCAACGATCTAAAATGCTTGAAAATGATTATTTTAGCAAAACAGCTTTTGAGCTTTAATCTGCGTTTAACCGTAAAACAGATAAAAACGAGATTTTTATTCGTTTTTATTAATATTACCTTTAACAGATTTAGGAACAATTTTATTATTGTTTTATTAAATTGCTTATTATGCACGATTTCAAGATTTAAATGCTTTGAAATGCTTATTTTAGCAAAAACGCACGTTTTGAGCTTTAATCTGCTTTTTAAACCGTCTAATGAACAGAATACGACGAATTTTATATGCTTTAATTAATATTTGAGCTATTTGAACGATTTCAAGATTCTAAATGCTTTAAATGACGTATAACAAAACGACAATGTTTTGAGTTTAATCTGCTTTTAACGCGTTAAACAGCATACGATTTCAACGATCTAATTATTGATAGTTTATTATTAACATTGCTTCTTTTGAACGTTTCGATCTAAAATGCTTTAAACGTAATTCAGCAAAAACAGAAGTTTTGAGCTATTCAATCTGGTTTTAACGCGTAACCACATAAACAACGAAAAATGATTGAATTTTTTTAAAACAGCGTCTATTTGAAAGTTTTAGCGTTTTAAAATGCTTGAAAATGCATAAAAACGAATTTTTTAATTAGCCGTTTTTATTAACTTTATCTATTTGAAGATTCAACGATCAAAAATGCGAATATTTATTTTAGTTATTAATATTGCTTTATTTGAACTGCTTTCAGCGATCAAATGCATTGAAAATGCTTTTTGAGCAAAACAGTCGTTTTATTTTTAAACTGCGTTAACCCTAATAAGCATTAAAACGACTGAAAATTTTATTATTCGTTTTTTAATATTCAGTCTATTTGAACGATTTCAACGATCTTTAAATGCGTTGAAAATGATTATTTTAGCAAAAGCACGATTTGCTTTTAAATTTCGTTTTTATTACTAAATCAGCATTAAACGATTTTAATTATTATTTAATTGGTATTTTCAAACTGCAACGTTTGAGCTTTAAATGCTTTAACGAAAAAGCATTTAGAAAACAGAACGTTTTTTTTAATCTGCGTTTTAAGTCGTCTATTTGACGATTAACGACGAAAATGTTGAATGATTATATTAATATTGCGTCTTTTGAACGTTTAACGATTTTAAAAAGCGAAAAATATTTAAAAACAGCATTTTTGAGCTTTTATATGCGTTTTAACGCGTAAAACAGCATAAAAACGACGAATTTTTTATTATTCGTTTTATTAATATTGCTTCTATTTGAACGATTTCAACGATCTAAAATGCTTGAAAATGCTTATTTTAGCAAAACAGCACGTTTTGAGCTTTAATCTGCGTTTTAACGCGTAAAACAGCTAAAAACGACGAAATTTTATTATTCGTTTTTATTAATATTGCGTCTATTTGAACGATTTCAACGATCTAAAATGCTTGAAAATGATTATTTTGCAAAACAGCACGTTTTGAGCTTTAATCTGCGTTTTAACGCGTAAAACAGCATAAAAACGACGAATTTTTATTATTCGTTTTTATTAATATTGCTTCTATTTGAACGATTTCAACGATCTAAAATGCTTGAAAATGTTATTTTAGCAAAACAGCACGTTTTGAGCTTTAATCTGCGTTTTAAGCGTAAAACAGCCTAAAACGACGAAATTTTTATTATTCGTTTTTATTAATATTGCGTCTATTTGACGATTTCAACGATCTAAAATGCTTGAAAATGATTATTTTAGCAAAACAGCACGTTTTGAGCTTTAATCTGCGTTTTAACGCGTAAAACAGCATAAAAACGACGAATTTTTATTATTCGTTTTTATTAATATTGCTTCTATTTGAACGATTTCAACGATCTAAAATGCTTGAAAATGCTTATTTTAGCAAAACAGCACGTTTTGAGCTTTAATCTGCGTTTTAACGCGTAAAACAGCATAAAAACGACGAAATTTTTATTATTCGTTTTTATTAATATTGCGTCTATTTGAACGATTTCAACGATCTAAAATGCTTGAAAATGATTATTTTAGCAAAACAGCACGTTTTGAGCTTTTAATCTGCGTTTTAACGCGTAAAACAGCATAAAACGACGAATTTTTATTATTCGTTTTATTAATATTGCTCTATTTGAACGATTTCACGATCTAAAATGCTTGAAAATGCTTATTTTAGCAAAACAGCACGTTTTGAGCTTTAATCTGCGTTTTAACGCGTAAAACAGCCTAAAAACGACGAATTTTTATTATTCGTTTTTATTAATATTGCGTCTATTTGACCGATTTCAACGATCTAAAGTGCTTTGAAATGATTTATTTTAGCAAACAGCAATGTTTTGACTTTAATCTGCGTTTTAACGCGTAAACAGCATAAAAACGACAGAATTTTTATTATTCGTTTTTATTAATATTGCTTCTATTTGAACGATTTCAACATCTAAAATGCTTGAAAATGTTATTTTAGCAAAACAGCACGTTTTGAGCTTTTAATCTGCGTTTTAACGCGTAAAACAGCATAAAAACGACGAAATTTTTATTATTCGTTTTTTTAATATTGCGTTATTTGAACGATTTCAACGTCTAAAATGCTTGAAATGCATTATTTTAGCAAAACACACGTTTTAAGCTTTAATCTGCGTTTTAACGCGTAAAACACATAAAAGAGAATTTTTATTAACGTTTGATCAAAATGCTTGCATCATTTGAACGATTTCACGATCTAAAATGCTTTAAAATGTTATTTTAGCAAAACAGCACGTTTTGAGTTTAATCGCGTTTTAACGCGTAAAGAAGCATAAAACGACGAAATTTTTATTATTCGTTTTATTAAATTGTCTATTTGACGATTTCAACGATCTAAAAATGCTTGAAAATGTTATTTTAGCAAAACAGCACGTTTTGAGTTTAATCTGCGTTTTAACGCGTAAAACAGCTAACGACGAATTTTTATTATTCGTTTTATTAATATTGCGTCTATTTGAACGATTTCAACGTCTAAATGCTTGAAATGTATTTAGCATAAACAGCGTTTTGAGCTTAATCTGCGTTTTAACGCGTAAAACAGCATAAAACGACGAATTTTTATTATTCGTTTTTATTAAATCTATTTGAAACGATTTAATTTTCAAAACAGACGTTTGGGTTATTTGTAAACACACGTTTGAGCATTAAATCGACGATTTAAGTAAAACAGCATTAATTAATATTTTTATTAACGTTTTCTAAAAATTCGTCTTTGAAATTTCAAAGCAAAAGCGTTTTGATTTTTTAACGTTTTAAGCGTTAAGCGAAAACAGCAAAAACAAATTTTATTTATTCGTTTTTATTAATATGCGTTCTATTTGAAACATTTACTAAATGATTAAAATTTTAAAAAATGTTTTATTTTAATTTAATCTGCGTTTTAACGCGTAAAACAGCATAAAACGAGAAATTTTTATTATTTTTTTATTAATATTCTTATATTTGAAGATTTCAACATCTAAAAATGCTTGAAAATGCTTATTTTAGCAAAACAGCACGTTTTGAGTTTTAATCTGTTTAAGCTAAAACAGCATAAAAACGAAATTTTTATTTTTTTTATTAATATTCGTATTTTGAAGATTTCAACGATCAAAATGTTTGAAAATGATTATTTTAGCAAAACAGCACGTTTTGGAGTTTAATCTGCGTTTTAACGCGTAAACGCATAAAACGAAGAATTTTTATTATTCGTTTTTCAATATTTCTTCTATTTGAACGATTTCAACGATCTAAAATGTTTGAAAATGCTTATTTTGCAAACAGCACGTTTTGAGTTTAATCTCGTTTTAACGCGTAAAGCGCATAAAAACGACGGGAAAATTTTTTTATTCGTTTTTAAATATTGCGTCTTTTTTGGGCGATTTCCCAAAGATCTAAAAATGCTTGAAAATATTATTTTAGCAAAACAGCACGTTTTGAGTTTAATCTGCGTTTTTAAAAAGTAAACAGCATAAAACGACGAATTTTTTTATTATTCGTTTTTTTTTAATATTGTTCTATTTGAACGATTTCAAGTTCTAAAATGCTTGAAAATGCTTATTTTAGCAAAAAAGCACGTTTTGAGCTTTTAACTGCGTTTTAACGCGTAAAAAGCATAAAACGACGAAATTTTATTATTCGTTTTATTAAAATTGCGTCTATTTGAACGATTTCAACGATCTAAAATGCTTGAAATGATATTTTGCAAAACAGCACGTTTTGAGCTTTAACTGCGTTTTAACGCGTAAAACAGGGACCACAATTTTTTACCGTTTTATAATATGCTTCTTTTAACGTTTCCGATTAAATGCTTGAAAATGCTTTACAGCAAAACGCACGTTTTAGCTTAACTGCGTTTTTAACGCGTAAAACAGCTAAAACGACAAATTTTATTATTCGTTTTATTAATATGCGTCTATTTGAACGGGTTTCAACGATCTCAAATGCTTGAAAATGATTATTTTAAGCAAAACAGCACGTTTTGAGTTCTAATCTGCGTTTTAACGCGTAAACAGCATAAAAAAAGACGAATTTTTTATTCGTTTTTATTAATATTGTTTATTTGAACGATTTCAACGATCTAAAATGCTGAAAAAAGCTTATTTTAAACAAACAGCAGTTTTGAGTTAACTGCGTTTTAACGCTAAAACAGCATAAAAACGAAATTTTTTTTATTCGTTTTTTAAATTTCTATATTTGAATGATTTCGCGATCAAAAAGTTGAAATGATTATTTTAGCAAAACAGCACGTTTATTTAATCGCGTTTAAGTAAACGCATAAAAAATTTTTTATTCTTTTTTTTTTTTTTGTCAAACGATTTCAACGATCTAAAATGTTTGAAAATGCATTTTTTTAGCAAAACAGCAGTTTTGAGCTTTAATCTGGTTTTAACGCGTAAAAAAAGCATAAAAAAGAAGAAATTTTTTTTATTTTTTTATTAAAATTTCGATTTAAAAAATTTCAAGATCTAAAATGCTTTAAAATATTTTTTTAGCAAAAAAGCAAAGTTTTGAGTTTAACTGCGTTTTAACGCGTAAAACAGCATAAAAAAAAGACGAAATTTTATTATTCGTTTTATTAATATTGGTCTATTTGAACGATTTCAACGATCTAAAAAGTTTTAAAAATGTTATTTTAGCAAAAAAGCACGTTTTTAGCTTAATCGCGTTTTAACGGAAAACAGCATAAAAAAGACGAATTTTTTTTATTCTTTTTATTAATATTTTCTATTTGAACGATTTCAACGATCTAAAAATGCTTGAAATGTTATTTTAGCAAAACAGCAGTTTTGAGCAATCTGCGTTTTTAAAAGGGAAAACAGCATAAAACGACGAAATTTTTATTATTCGTTTTATTAATATTCTCATTTGAACGATTTCAACGATCTAAATGCTTGAAATGTTATTTTGCAAAACAGCACGTTTTTTAGCTTTTTAAACTGCGTTTTCGCGTAAAAAAGCATAAAACGAGAAATTTTTATTATTTGTTTTTTTTAAATTGCGTCATTTGAACGATTTCAACGATCTAAAATGCTTGAAATTATTATTATTTTAGCAAAACGAGTTTTGGGTTTTTAACGCGTTTTAACGCGTAAAACAGCAAAAAACGACAAATTTTTTTTTATTGTTTTTATTTATTGCCTATTTTAAAGATTTCAACGATCTAAAATGCTTTAAAATGATTATTTTAAGCAAAACAGCACGATTTTGAGCTTTAATCTGCGTTTTAACGCGTAAAAACAGCATAAAACGACGAATTTTTATTATTCGTTTTTATTAATATTGCTTCTATTTGAACGATTTCAACGATCTAAAATGCTTGAAAAATGCTTAATTTAGCAAAACAGCCGTTTTGAGTTTTAATCTGCGTTTTAACGCGTAAAAAGCATAAAAACGACGAAATTTTATTATTCGTTTTATTAATATTGCGTCTATTTGAAAAGGGTTTCAACGATCTAAAATGCTTGAAAATGATTATTTTAGCAAAACAGCACGTTTTGAGTTTAATCTGCTTTTAACGGTAAAAAGCATAAAAAACGACGAAATTTTTTTTATTTTTTTAAATTTTTTGCGTCTATTTGAAGACCCAAAGATCTAAATGCTTGAAAAAGATTATTTTAGCAAAACAGACGTTTTGAGTTTTAATCTGCGTTTTACGCGTAAAACAGCATAAAACGACGAAATTTTATTATTCGTTTTTTAATATTGCGTCTATTTGAACGATTTAACGATCTAAAAAAGCTTGAAAAAGCTTATTTTGCAAAAAAGCACGTTTTTAGTTTTTAAACTGCGTTTTAACGGTAAAAAGCATAAAAAAAGACGTTTTTTTTTATTCGTTTTATTAATAGCGTCTATTTTAACGATTTCAACATCAAAGTTGAAAAAAGTTATTTTGAAAACACACGTTTTTAGTTTAACCGCGTTTAACGCGAAAACAGCATAAAAACGACGAATTTTTTTTATTCGTTTTATTAATATTGCGTCTATTTGAACGATTTCAACGATCTAAAATGCTTGAAAATGCTTTTTTTAGCAAAACAGCCGTTTTGGGTTTAATCTGCGTTTTAACCGCGTAAAAAAAGCATAAAAACGACGAAATTTTTTTATTCGTTTTTTTAATATTGGTCTATTTGAACGATTTCAACGATTAAAAAGCTTGAAAAAGATTATTTTAGCAAAAAAAGCACGTTTTGAGTTTAATCTGCGTTTAACGCGTAAACAGCATAAAAAAAGACGAATTTTTTTTTTATTGTTTTTTTTAATATTGCTTTATTTGAACGATTTAACGATCTAAAAAAGCTTGAAAATGCTTATTTTAGCAAAACAGCACGTTTTGAGTTTAATCTGGTTTAACGCGTAAACAGCATAAAAAAAGACGAAATTTTTATTATTCGTTTTTATTAATATTTCTTTTATTTGAACGGGTTTCAACGATCAAAATGCTTGAAAATGTTATTTTGCAAAAAAGCACGTTTTGAGCTTTTTTCCCGGTTTTTAAAGCGTAAACAGCAAAAACACGAAATTTTTTTTTATTCGTTTTTTTTAATATTGCTCTATTTGAACGATTTCAAGATCTAAAATGCTTGAAAATGTTATTTTGCAAAAAAGAAAGTTTTGAGCTTTAATCTGCTTTTAACGCGTAAAAAAGCATAAAACACGAATTTTTATTATTCGTTTTTATTAATATTGCGCTATTTGAACGATTTTAACGATCTAAAATGCTTGAAAATGTTATTTTAGCAAAACAGCACGTTTTGAGCTTTTAAACTGGTTTTAACGGGAAAAGAAAATAAAAAAAGACGAAAATTTTTTTTATTCGTTTTATTTATTTCTGGAACGATTTCAACAAACTAAAATGCTTGAAAAAGCTTATTTTAGCAAAAAAAGCACGTTTTATTTAATCTGCGTTTTTAAAGCGTAAAAAAGCATAAAACGACGAAATTTTTATTATTCTTTTTTTTAATATTGCGTCTATTTGAACGATTTCAACGATCTAAAATGCTTTAAAATGTTATTTTGCAAAAAGGCCCTTTTATTTTTAAACTGCGTTTTTGCGTAAAACAGCATAAAACGACGAAATTTTTTTTATTCGTTTTTATTAATATTGCCTTTATTTGAACGATTTCAACGATCTAAAATGCTTGAAAATGTTATTTTAAAAAAAAGTAAGTTTTTAGTTTAATCTGCGTTTTAAGCGTAAAACAGCATAAAAAAAGACGAATTTTTTTTTTCGTTTTTTTTAAAATTGCGTCTATTTGAACGATTTAACATCTTGCTTGAAAAAGTTATTTTAGCAAAAAAGCACGTTTTGAGTTTAATCTGCGTTTTAACGCGTAAAAAAGCATAAAAAAAGACGAAATTTTTTTTATTCGTTTTTTTTATATTTCTATTTAACGATTTCAAAGATCTAAAAAAAGCTTGAAAAAAGTTATTTTGCAAAACAGCGTTTTTTATTTAATCTGCGTTTTTTAAAGCGTAAAACAGATAAAACGACGAATTTTTTTTTATTCGTTTTTTAATATTGCTTCTATTTGAACGATTTCAACGATCTAAAAAAGCTTGAAAATGTTATTTTAGCAAAAAAAGAGTTTTGAGCTTTAATCTGCGTTTTAACGCGTAAAAAAGCATAAAACAAAGTTTTTATTATTCGTTTTTTTTTAATATTGCTCTATTTGAACGATTTCAACGATTAAAATGTTGAAAATGTTATTTTAGCAAAAAGACGTTTTGAGTTTTTAAACTGGTTTTAACGCGAAAACAGCATAAAAAAAGACGAAATTTTTATTATTCGTTTTATTAATATTTTTCTATTTGAAGATTTCAACGATCTAAAAATGCTTGAAAAAAGTTATTTTAGCAAAAAAAGCACGTTTTGAGTTTTTTAAACTCGTTTTAACGCGAAAACAGCATAAAAAAAGACGAAATTTTTTTTTATTCTTTTTTTTAATATTGGCTATTTGAACGATTTCCAACGATCTAAAAAGCCTGAAAAATATTATTTTAGAAAAAAGCACGTTTTGAGCTTTAATCTGCGTTTTAACGCAAAACAGCATAAAAAAAGACGAATTTTTATTATTCGTTTTTTATTAAATTGTTTATTTTCGATTTCAACGTCAAAATCTTGAAAATGTTATTTTAAAACAGCACGTTTTCCCCTTTAAAAGCGTTTAACCGTAAAACAGAAAAAACGACGAAAATTTTATTACTATTTATATTGCGTCTATTTTTCGATTTTCCCTTAAAAGCTTAAAAAATGATTTTTTGCAAAAAAAAGTTTTGGCTTTTAACCCGCGTTTAACGCGTAAAACAGCATAAAAAAACACAATTTTTATTATTCGTTTTTATTAATATTTTTTATTTGAACGATTTCAACGATCTAAAAAAGCTTGAAAAAGCTTATTTTTGCAAAAAAAGCAGTTTTGAGCTTTAATTTCGTTTTAACGCGTAAAAAAGCATAAAAAAAACAAAAAATTTTTTTAAAACGTTTTTATTTATTGCTTCTATTTGAACGATTTCAACGATCTAAAAGCTTGAAAAATGTTATTTTAGCAAAACAGCACGTTTTTAGTTTAATCTGCGTTTTAACGCAAAAAAAGCATAAAACGACGAATTTTTTTTATTGTTTTTTTTTATATTTTCCATTTGAACGATTTCAACGATCAAAATGTTGGTTTTTTTTTGCAAAACAGACGTTTTGAGCTTTTTAAACTGCGTTTTAACGCGTAAAACAGCATAAAACGACAAATTTTTATTATTCGTTTTTTTAAATTTTTCTATTTGGGAAAGATTTCAACATCTAAATGCCGGGAAAAATTTTTTTTTTGCAAAACAGCACGTTTTTAGTTTTTAAACTCGTTTTAACGCGTAAAAAAGCATAAAACGACGAAATTTTTTTTTTTTCGTTTTTTTTAATATTGGCTATTTGAACGATTTCAACGATCAAAATGCTTGAAATAAATTTTTTTGAAAAAAGCACGTTTGAGTTTAATTGCGTTTTTAAAGCGTAAAAAAAGCATAAAAACGACGAATTTTTATTTTCGTTTTTATATAGCCCTTTAAAAAAGTTTATTTGGGGGTTAAAACTTTTGCACAGACCCTTTTGAGGTATCGCGGGTTCCCCCCCGTTTTAAACCCGAGAAAAACGATTTTTTTATTCCCCGGGTTATTATTTTCCCTTACGAAGAACACCCATTTTTCCTTGAGGGTATTTGCCAGCAACGTTTGAGTTTAATCTTTTGTTTTACCTACGGGATAAAAAACGAATAGATTTTTTCTGCGGTTGTTGCTGGAAAAAGCTTTTTGGGGGAAAAAGTTTTGGTTTCGGGGTTTTAAAAGTAAAAAAAAAGTAAAAAGGAATAAGTTTAAACAATTGAACAAAACAAAATTATACCCAAAAAACGTTTAGAAAAACTCGTTTAAACCTACACAAAAACCATTTTTTTTTAATATTTTTCTATTTGAACGATTTCAACGATCTAAAATGCTTTAAAATGCTTAATTTAGCAAAAAAAGCAGTTTTTAGCTTTAATTGCGTTTTAACGCAAAAAGCATAAAAAAGACAATTTTTTTTTCCCTTTTTATTAATATTGCTTCATTTAACGATTTCCGATCTAAAATGCTTTAAATGTTATTTTTGCAAAAAAGCACGTTTTGAGTTTTTAACTGCTTTTAACGCGTAAAAAAAGCATAAAAACGACGAAATTTTTATTTTTTTTTAAATATTCCTATTTGAACGATTTCAACATCAAAATGCTTGAAAAAGTTTTTTTTTAGCAAAAAAGCAGTTTTGAGTTTTTTAAACTGCTTTTTAAGCGTAAAAAAAGCATCGACAAATTTTTTTTTATTCGTTTTATTTATTTTTTATTTGAACGATTTCAACCATCTAAAAATGCTTGAAAATGTTATTTTGCAAAACAGCACGTTTTGAGTTTAATCTGTTTTAGAAAAAAGCATAAAACGACGAAATTTTTTTTTATTTGTTTTTATTAATATTGGGCTATTTGAACGATTTCAACGATCAAAATGCTTGAAAATATTATTTTGAAAAAAGCACGTTTTGAGTTTTTAAACTGCGTTTTAACGCGAAAAAAACATAAAACGAGAATTTTTTATTATTCGTTTTTTTTAAAAGCTTTTTTTAACGTTTAAGATTTAAAATGTTGAAAATGCTTTTTTTAAAAAAGCACGTTTTGGCTTAACTGCGTTTTTCGTAAAACAGAAAAAACGACGAAATTTTTATTATTCGTTTTATTAAAAGCGCCCATTTGAACGATTTCAACGATCAAAAAATGCTTAATTGTTATTTTAGCAAAAAGGTTTTGAGCTTAATTGCGTTTTAACGCAAAACTAAAAAAGACGTTTTTATTATTTGTTTTTAAAATTTTTATTTAACATTTCAACGATCTAAAAAAGCTTTAAAATGCTTATTTTTGCAAAACAGCAGTTTTGAGTTTTTTTTGGTTTTTAACCCTAAAACAGCATAAAAAAAGACGAAATTTTTTTTATTCGTTTTTATTTATATTGCTCTATTTGAACGATTTAACGATCTAAAAAAGCTTGAAAAATGTTATTTTTTCAAAACAGCACGTTTGGGTTTTTAAACTGCGTTTTAACGCGTAAAACAGCATAAAACGACGAATTTTTTTTTATTGTTTTTATTAATATTGTTTATTTGAACGATTTCAACGATCAAAAAAGCTTGAAAAAGTTATTTTGCCGCATGTTTTGAGTTTAATCTGCGTTTTTTAACGGAAAACAAAAAACGACAAAATTTTTTTTATTCGTTTTTTTTTAATATTGTTTATTTGAACGATTTCAACATCTAAAATGCTTGAAAATGTTATTTAGCAAAACAGACGTTTTGAGCTTTAATCTGCGTTTTAACGCGTAAAAAAGATAAAACGACGAATTTTATTATTCGTTTTTTTAATATTGTTATTTGAACGATTTCAACGATCAAAATGCTTGAAAAAGTTATTTTGCAAAACAGCACGTTTTAGCTTTAATCGCGTTTTTTAAAGCGTAAAACAGCATAAAAAAGACGAAAATTTTATTATTCGTTTTTTATTAATATTGCTTTTATTTGAACGATTTAACGATCTAAATGCTTGAAAAAGTTATTTTGCAAAACAGACGTTTTGAGTTTTTAAACTCGTTTTAACGCGAAAAAAGCATAAAACGACGAAATTTTTTTTATTCGTTTTTTTTTAAAAAAATTTCGCTATTTAACGATTTCAACGATCAAAATGCTTGAATATAAATTTTTTTGTAAAAAAAAAGTTTTGAGCTTTTAAACTGCGTTTTAACGCGTAAAAAAGCATAAAAACGACGAATTTTTATTATTCGTTTTTACGTTAACGTTTAAATCTTTTATTTCATTTAGAAAACAGACCTTTTGAGGTATCGCGGTTACCCCCCCTTTTAAAAACCCAAAAGACGGAATCTTCGTTTTTATATATTGCCCCCCCTAAATTGGGGGAAACCCATTCCCGTCTATCTGATGATATTTGCGTTAAGGGTTTTGGGGGGTTAATCTCCCTTTTAATTTAAAAGGGATAAAAACGAATAATTTTCGTTTTTAATTTTTCTTGAAGTTTACCCGATAAAAAGTTTGTATTGAGCCTAACAGTAAAAACAAAAGTAACGGAATTTACAACAAATTGCAACAAAACAAAACTTATATAAAAAGAGTTTCCTAAAAAATCTCGACGTAAACCACTTTTTAAAAAAAACCATTTTTTATTAATATTTTTCATTTAACGATTTCAACGATCTAAAAAAGCTTAAAAAGTTTTTTTAGCAAAACAGCACGTTTTGAGTTTTTTCGCGTTTTAACGCGTAAAACAGCATAAAACGAGAATTTTTTTTTTTGTTTTTTTTAAAAATTGCTTTTATTTGAACATTTCAAAGATCTAAAATGTTAAATGTTATTTTAGCAAAACAGCACGTTTTGAGTTTTTAACTGCGTTTTTAAAGCGTAAAAAAGCATAAAAAAGACGAAAATTTTTTTTATTGTTTTTTTTAATACGTCTATTTGAACGATTTCAACGATCAAAATGCTTGAAAAAAGTTATTTTAGCAAAACAGCACGTTTTAGCTTTAATCTGCGTTTTAACGCGCAAAAAAGCAAAAAACAAATTTTTTTTATTCGTTTTTTTTAATATTGTTATTTGAACGATTTCAACCATCTAAAATGCTTGAAAATGTTATTTTTGCAAAAAGCACGTTTTGAGCTTTAATCTGCGTTTTTTCGCGTAAAACAGCATAAAAACGACGAAATTTTTATTTTCCCTTTTTTTTAATATTGCTCTATTTGAACGATTTCAACGATCAAAATGCTTTAAAATGTTAGCAAAACAGCACGTTTTATTTTTTAAACTGCGTTTTAACGCGTAAAAACATAAAACGACAATTTTTATTATTCGTTTTTTTAAAAATTGCTTTTATTTGAACGATTTCAACGATCTAAAATGCTTGAAAATGTTATTTTGAAAACAGCACGTTTTGAGTTTAATCGCGTTTTAACGCGTAAAAAAAGCAAAAAACGACGAAATTTTTTATTATTCTTTTTTTTTTAAAATTTCGTCATTTGAACGATTTCAACGATCTAAAATGCTTGAAATGATTATTTTAGCAAAAAAAGCACGTTTTGAGCTTTAATCTGCGTTTTTAACGCGTAAAACAGCTTAAAACGACGAATTTTTATTATTCGTTTTTATTAAATTGCGTCTATTTGACCGATTTCAACGATCTAAAATGCTTGAAAATGCTTATTTTAGCAAAACAGCACGTTTTGAGCAAAACTGCGTTTTAAGGGGTAAAACAGCATAAAACGACGAATTTTATTATCGTTTTTATTAATATTGCTTCTATTTGAACGATTTCAACGATCTAAAATGCTTATTTTAGCAAAACAGAACGTTTTGAGCTTTTAATCTGCGTTTTTTAAAGCGTAAAACAGATAAAAACGACGAAATTTTATATATTCGTTTTTATTAATATTACGTCTATTTGAACGATTTCAATGATCTAAAATGCTTGAAAATATTATTTTAGCAAAACAGCACGTTTTGAGCTTTAATCTGCGTTTTAACGCGTAAAACAGCATAAAAACGACGAATTTTTATTATTCGTTTTTATTAATATTGCTTCTATTTGAACGATTTCAACGACCTAAAATGCTTGAAAATGCTTATTTTAAACAAAACAGCACGTTTTGAGCTTTTAATCTGCGTTTTAACGCGTAAAACAGCATAAAAACGACGAAATTTTATTATTGTTTTTATTAATATGCCCTCTATTTGAAAGATTTCAACGATCTAAAGTGCTTGAAAAGATATATTTTAACAAAAATTTTTATTATTCGTTTTATTAATATTGCGTCTATTTGAACGATTTCAACGATCTAAAGTTGCTTGAAATGATTATTTTAGCAAAACAGCACGTTTTGAGCTTTAATCTGCGTTTTAACGCGTAAAACACATAAAACGACGAAATTTTTATTATTCGTTTTTATTAATATTGCGTCTATTTGAACGATTTCAACAAACTAAAATGCTTGAATATGATTATTTTAGCAAAACAGCACGTTTTGAGCTTTAATCTGCGTTTTAACCCCGTAAATCAGCATAAAACGATGAATTTTTTATTATTCGTTTTTATTAATATTTCTTCTATTTGAACGATTTCAACGATCTAAAATGCTTGAAAATGCTTATTTTAGCAAAACAGCACGTTTTGAGACGCGTTTCTGCGTTTAACGCGTAAAACAGCATAAAACGACGAAATTTTATTATTCGTTTTATTAATATTGCGTCTATTTGAACGATTTCAACGATCTAATGCTTGAAAATGATTATTTAGCAAAACAGCCCTTTTGAGCTTTTAGTCTGCGTTTTAACGCGTAAACCAGCATAAAACGACAAATTTTTTTATTCGTTTTTATTAATATTTGTCTATTTGAACGATTTCAACGATCTAAAATGCTTGAAAATGCTTATTTTAAAACAGCACGTTTTGAGCTTTAATCTGCGTTATAACGCGTAAAACAGCATAAAATGACGAAATTTTTATTATTCGTTTTTTATTAATATTGCGTCTATTTGAACGATTTCAACGATCTAAAATGCTTGAAAATGATTATTTTAGCAAAACAGCACGTTTTTGAGCTTTAATCTGCGTTTTAACGC